>NW_027457070.1:0-189529 GCF_040206685.1 Ascaphus truei | reverse complement strand
CGGCCAAACTCTGCAAATTCCGCCACGCTCCGTACAAACACTGCACAGCCAGGCGCAGCTCCGCCACGCTCCGTACAAACACTGCACAGCCAGGCACAGCTCCGCCACGCTCCGTACAAACACTGCACAGCCAGGCACAGCTCCGCCAGCTCCGTACAAACACTGCACAGCCAGGCGCAGCTCCGCCACGCTCCGTACAAACACTGCACAGCCAGGCGCAGCTCCGCCACGCTCCGTACAAACACTGCACAGCCAGGCGCAGCTCCGCCACGCTCCGTACAAACACTGCACAGCCAGGCGCAGCTCCGCCACGCTCCGTACATACACTGCACAGCCAGGCGCAGCTCCGCCACGCTCCGTACCAACACTGCACAGCCAGGCGCAGCTCCGCCACGCTCCGTACAAACACTGCACAGCCAGGCGCAGCTCCGCCACGCTCCGTACAAACACTGCACAGCCAGGCGCAGCTCCGCCACGCTCCGTACCAAACACTGCACAGCCAGGCGCAGCTCCGCCACGCTCCGTACAAACACTGCACAGCCAGGCGCAGCTCCGCCACGCTCCGTACAAACACTGCACAGCCAGGCGCCCGCTCCGTACAAACACTGCACAGCCAGGCGCAGCTCCGCCACGCTCCGTACCCAACACTGCACAGCCAGGCGCATCCGCCACCCCAACACTGCACAGCCAGGCGCAGCTCCGCCACGCTCCGTACAAACACTGCACAGCCAGGCGCAGCTCCGCCACGCTCCGTACAAACACTGCACAGCCAGGCGCAGCTCCGCCACGCTCCGTACAAACACTGCACAGCCAGGCGCAGCTCCGCCACGCTCCGTACAAACACTGCACAGCCAGGCGCAGCTCCGCCACGCTCCGTACCCAACACTGCACAGCCAGGCGCAGCTCCGCCACGCTCCGTACATACACTGCACAGCCAGGCGCAGCTCCGCCACGCTCCGTACAAACACTGCACAGCCAGGCGCAGCTCCGCCACGCTCCGTACAAACACTGCACAGCCAGGCGCAGCTCCGCCACGCTCCGTACATACACTGCACAGCCAGGCGCAGCTCCGCCACGCTCCGTACCCAACACTGCACAGCCAGGCGCAGCTCCGCCACGCTCCGTACATACACTGCACAGCCAGGCGCAGCTCCGCCACGCTCCGTACCCAACACTGCACAGCCAGGCGCAGCTCCGCCACGCTCCGTACAAACACTGCACAGCCAGGCGCAGCTCCGCCACGCTCCGTACATACACTGCACAGCCAGGCGCAGCTCCGCCACGCTCCGTACAAACACTGCACAGCCAGGCGCAGCTCCGCCACGCTCCGTACCCAACACTGCACAGCCAGGCGCAGCTCCGCCACGCTCCGTACATACACTGCACAGCCAGGCGCAGCTCAGCCACGCTCCGTACCCAACACTGCACAGCCAGGCGCAGCTCCGCCACGCTCCGTACAAACACTGCACAGCCAGGCGCAGCTCCGCCACGCTCCGTACAAACACTGCACAGCCAGGCGCAGCTCCGCCACGCTCCGTACAAACACTGCACAGCCAGGCGCAGCTCCGCCACGCTCCGTACCAACACTGCACAGCCAGGCGCAGCTCCGCCACGCTCCGCCACGCTCCGTACAAACACTGCACAGCCAGGCGCAGCTCCGCCACGCTCCGTACAAACACTGCACAGCCAGGCGCAGCTCCGCCACGCTCCGTACCCAACACTGCACAGCCAGGCGCAGCTCCGCCACGCTCCGTACAAACACTGCACAGCCAGGCGCAGCTCCGCCACGCTCCGTACAAACACTGCACAGCCAGGCGCAGCTCCGCCACGCTCCGTACAAACACTGCACAGCCAGGCGCAGCTCCGCCACGCTCCGTACAAACACTGCACAGCCAGGCGCAGCTCCTGCCACGCTCCGTACAAACACTGCACAGCCAGGCGCAGCTCCGCCACGCTCCGTACATACACTGCACAGCCAGGCGCAGCTCCGCCACGCTCCGTACAAACACTGCACAGCCAGGCGCAGCTCCGCCACGCTCCGTACCCAACACTGCACAGCCAGGCGCAGCTCCGCCACGCTCCGTACAAACACTGCACAGCCAGGCGCAGCTCCGCCACGCTCCGTACAAACACTGCACAGCCAGGCGCAGCTCCGCCACGCTCCGTACAAACACTGCACAGCCAGGCGCAGCTCCGCCACGCTCCGTACAAACACTGCACAGCCAGGCGCAGCTCCGCCACGCTCCGTACAAACACTGCACAGCCAGGCGCAGCTCCGCCACGCTCCGTACAAACACTGCACAGCCAGGCGCAGCTCCGCCACGCTCCGTACCCAACACTGCACAGCCAGGCGCAGCTCCGCCACGCTCCGTACAAACACTGCACAGCCAGGCGCAGCTCCGCCACGCTCCGTACAAACACTGCACAGCCAGGCGCAGCTCCGCCACGCTCCGTACAAACACTGCACAGCCAGGCGCAGCTCCGCCACGCTCCGTACAAACACTGCACAGCCAGGCGCAGCTCCGCCACGCTCCGTACCAACACTGCACACAGCCAGGCGCAGCTCCGCCACGCTCCGTACAAAACACTGCACAGCCAGGCGCAGCTCCGCCACCGCTCCGTACCAACACTGCACAGCCAGGCGCAGCTCCGCCACGCTCCGTACAAACACTGCACAGCCAGGCGCAGCTCCGCCACGCTCCGTACAAACACTGCACAGCCAGGCGCAGCTCCGCCACGCTCCGTACAAACACTGCACAGCCAGGCGCAGCTCCGCCACGCTCCGTACCAACACTGCACAGCCAGGCGCAGCTCCGCCACGCTCCGTACAAACACTGCACAGCCAGGCGCAGCTCCGCCACGCTCCGTACCAACACTGCACAGCCAGGCGCAGCTCCGCCACGCTCCGTACAAACACTGCACAGCCAGGCGCAGCTCCGCCACGCTCCGTACAAACACTGCACAGCCAGGCGCCCGCTCCGTACAAACACTGCACAGCCAGGCGCAGCTCCGCCACGCTCCGTACCCAACACTGCACAGCCAGGCGCAGCTCCGCCACGCTCCGTACCCAACACTGCACAGCCAGGCGCAGCTCCGCCACGCTCCGTACCCAACACTGCACAGCCAGGCGCAGCTCCGCCACGCTCCGTACCCAACACTGCACAGCCAGGCGCAGCTCCGCCACGCTCCGTACAAACACTGCACAGCCAGGCGCAGCTCCGCCACGCTCCGTACAAACACTGCACAGCCAGGCGCAGCTCCGCCACGCTCCGTACCCAACACTGCACAGCCAGGCGCAGCTCCGCCACGCTCCGTACCCAACACTGCACAGCCAGGCGCAGCTCCGCACAAACACTGCACAGCCAGGCGCAGCTCCGCCACGCTCCGTACCCAACACTGCCAGGCAGCTCCGCCACGCTCCGTACCCAACACTGCACAGCCAGGCGCAGCTCCGCCACGCTCCGTACATACACTGCACAGCCAGGCGCAGCTCCGCCACGCTCCGTACCAACACTGCACAGCCAGGCGCAGCTCCGCCACGCTCCGTACAAACACTGCACAGCCAGGCGCAGCTCCGCCACGCTCCGTACCCAACACTGCACAGCCAGGCGCAGCTCCGCCACGCTCCGTACCAACACTGCACAGCCAGGCGCAGCTCCGCCACGCTCCGTACAAACACTGCACAGCCAGGCGCAGCTCCGCCACGCTCCGTACAAACACTGCACAGCCAGGCGCAGCTCCGCCACGCTCCGTACCCAACACTGCACAGCCAGGCGCAGCTCCGCCACGCTCCGTACCAACACTGCACAGCCAGGCGCAGCTCCGCCACGCTCCGTACCAACACTGCACAGCCAGGCGCAGCTCCGCCACGCTCCGTACCCAACACTGCACAGCCAGGCGCAGCTCCGCCACGCTCCGTACAAACACTGCACAGCCAGGCGCAGCTCCGCCACGCTCCGTACAAACACTGCACAGCCAGGCGCAGCTCCGCCACGCTCCGTACAAACACTGCACAGCCAGGCGCAGCTCCGCCACGCTCCGTACAAACACTGCACAGCCAGGCGCAGCTCCGCCACGCTCCGTACAAACACTGCACAGCCAGGCGCAGCTCCGCCACGCTCCGTACAAACACTGCACAGCCAGGCGCAGCTCCGCCACGCTCCGTACCCAACACTGCACAGCCAGGCACAGCTCCGCCACGCTCCGTACCCAACACTGCACAGCCAGGCGCAGCTCCGCCACGCTCCGTACAAACACTGCACAGCCAGGCGCAGCTCCGCCACGCTCCGTACCCAACACTGCACAGCCAGGCACAGCTCCGCCACGCTCCGTACATACACTGCACAGCCAGGCGCAGCTCCGCCACGCTCCGTACAAACACTGCACAGCCAGGCGCCGCTCCGTACAAACACTGCACAGCCAGGCGCAGCTCCGCCACGCTCCGTACCCAACACTGCACAGCCAGGCGCCGCTCCGTACAAACACTGCACAGCCAGGCGCAGCTCCGCCACGCTCCGTACAAACACTGCACAGCCAGGCGCAGCTCCGCCGCGCTCCGTACCCAACACTGCACAGCCAGGTGCAGCTCCGCCGCGCTCCGTTCATACACTGCACAGCCAGGCGCAGCTCCGCCACGCTCCGTACAAACACTGCACAGCCAGGCGCAGCTCCGCCACGCTCCGTACAAACACTGCACAGCCAGGCGCAGCTCCGCCACGCTCCGTACAAACACTGCACAGCCAGGCGCAGCTCCGCCACGCTCCGTACAAACACTGCACAGCCAGGCGCAGCTCCGCCACGCTCCGTACAAACACTGCACAGCCAGGCGCAGCTCCGCCACGCTCCGTACCCAACACTGCACAGCCAGGCGCCGCTCCGTACAAACACTGCACAGCCAGGCGCAGCTCCGCCACGCTCCGTACCCAACACTGCACAGCCAGGCGCAGCTCCGCCACGCTCCGTACCCAACACTGCACAGCCAGGCGCCGCTCCGTACAAACACTGCACAGCCAGGCGCAGCTCCGCCACGCTCCGTACAAACACTGCACAGCCAGGCGCAGCTCCGCCACGCTCCGTACAAACACTGCACAGCCAGGCGCAGCTCCGCCACGCTCCGTACCCAACACTGCACAGCCAGGCGCAGCTCCGCCACGCTCCGTACATACACTGCACAGCCAGGCGCAGCTCCGCCACGCTCCGTACAAACACTGCACAGCCAGGCGCAGCTCCGCCACGCTCCGTACCCAACACTGCACAGCCAGGCGCAGCTCCGCCACGCTCCGTACAAACACTGCACAGCCAGGCGCAGCTCCGCCACGCTCCGTACAAACACTGCACAGCCAGGCGCAGCTCCGCCACGCTCCGTACCAACACTGCACAGCCAGGCGCAGCTCCGCCACGCTCCGTACCCAACACTGCACAGCCAGGCGCAGCTCCGCCACGCTCCGTACAAACACTGCACAGCCAGGCGCAGCTCCGCCACGCTCCGTACAAACACTGCACAGCCAGGCGCAGCTCCGCCACGCTCCGTACATACACTGCACAGCCAGGCGCAGCTCCGCCACGCTCCGTACAAACACTGCACAGCCAGGCGCAGCTCCGCCACGCTCCGTACATACACTGCACAGCCAGGCGCAGCGCCGCCACGCTCCGTACAAACACTGCACAGCCAGGCGCAGCTCCGCCACGCTCCGTACAAACACTGCACAGCCAGGCGCAGCTCCGCCACGCTCCGTACAAACACTGCACAGCCAGGCGCAGCTCCGCCACGCTCCGTACCCAACACTGCACAGCCAGGCGCAGCTCCGCCACGCTCCGTACAAACACTGCACAGCCAGGCGCAGCTCCGCCACGCTCCGTACCCAACACTGCACAGCCAGGCGCAGCTCCGCCACGCTCCGTACAAACACTGCACAGCCAGGCGCAGCTCCGTACAAACACTGCACAGCCAGGCGCAGCTCCGCCACGCTCCGTACCCAACACTGCACAGCCAGGCGCAGCTCCGCCACGCTCCATACAAACACTGCACAGCCAGGCGCAGCTCCGCCACGCTCCGTACCCAACACTGCACAGCCAGGCGCAGCTCCGCCACGCTCCGTACATACACTGCACAGCCAGGCGCAGCTCCGCCACGCTCCGTACCCAACACTGCACAGCCAGGCGCAGCTCCGCCACGCTCCGTACAAACACTGCACAGCCAGGCGCAGCTCCGCCACGCTCCGTACAAACACTGCACAGCCAGGCGCAGCTCCGCCATGCTCCGTACAAACACTGCACAGCCAGGCGCAGCTCCGCCACGCTCCGTACAAACACTGCACAGCCAGGCGCAGCTCCGCCACGCTCCGTACAAACACTGCACAGCCAGGCGCAGCTCCGCCACGCTCCGTACAAACACTGCACAGCCAGGCGCAGCGCTGCCACGCTCCGTACAAACACTGCACAGCCAGGCGCAGCTCCGCCACGCTCCGTACCCAACACTGCACAGCCAGGCGCAGCTCCGCCACGCTCCGTACAAACACTGCACAGCCAGGCGCAGCTCCGCCACGCTCCGTACAAACACTGCACAGCCAGGCGCAGCTCCGCCACGCTCCGTACATACACTGCACAGCCAGGCGCAGCTCCGCCACGCTCCGTACAAACACTGCACAGCCAGGCGCAGCTCCGCCACGCTCCGTACAAACACTGCACAGCCAGGCGCAGCTCCGCCACGCTCCGTACAAACACTGCACAGCCAGGCGCAGCTCCGCCACGCTCCGTACATACACTGCACAGCCAGGCGCAGCGCCGCCACGCTCCGTACAAACACTGCACAGCCAGGCGCAGCTCCGCCACGCTCCGTACAAACACTGCACAGCCAGGCGCAGCTCCGCCACGCTCCGTACAAACACTGCACAGCCAGGCGCAGCTCAGCCACGCTCCGTACAAACACTGCACAGCCAGGCGCAGCTCCGCCACGCTCCGTACAAACACTGCACAGCCAGGCGCAGCTCCGCCACCCAACACTGCACAGCCAGGCGCAGCGCCGCCACGCTCCGTACAAACACTGCACAGCCAGGCGCAGCTCCGCCACGCTCTGTACAAACACTGCACAGCCAGGCACAGCTCCGCCACGCTCCGTACAAACACTGCACAGCCAGGCGCAGCTCCGCCGCGCTCCGTACCCAACACTGCACAGCCAGGCGCAGCTCCGCCACGCTCCGTACCCAACACTGCACAGCCAGGCGCAGCTCCGCCACGCTCCGTACCCAACACTGCACAGCCAGGCGCAGCTCCGCCACGCTCCGTACCCAACACTGCACAGCCAGGCGCAGCTCCGCCACGCTCCGTACAAACACTGCACAGCCAGGTGCAGCTCCGCCACGCTCCGTACAAACACTGCACAGCCAGGCGCAGCTCCGCCACGCTCCGTACATACACTGCACAGCCAGGCGCAGCTCCGCCACGCTCCGTACAAACACTGCACAGCCAGGCGCAGCTCCGCCACGCTCCGTACAAACACTGCACAGCCAGGCGCAGCTCCGCCACGCTCCGTACATACACTGCACAGCCAGGCGCAGCTCCGCCACGCTCCGTACAAACACTGCACAGCCAGGCGCAGCTCCGCCACGCTCCGTACCAACACTGCACAGCCAGGCGCAGCTCCGCCACGCTCCGTACATACACTGCACAGCCAGGCGCAGCTCCGCCACGCTCCGTACCCAACACTGCACAGCCAGGCACAGCTCCGCCACGCTCCGTACAAACACTGCACAGCCAGGCGCAGCTCCGCCACGCTCCGTACCCAACACTGCACAGCCAGGCGCAGCTCCGCCACGCTCCGTACCCAACACTGCACAGCCAGGCGCAGCTCCGCCACGCTCCGTACCAACACTGCACAGCCAGGCACAGCTCCGCCACGCTCCGTACAAACACTGCACAGCCAGGCGCAGCTCCGCCACGCTCCGTACCAACACTGCACAGCCAGGCGCAGCTCCGCCACGCTCAGTACAAACACTGCACAGCCAGGCGCAGCTCCGCCACGCTCCGTACAAACACTGCACAGCCAGGCGCAGCTCCGCCACGCTCCGTACAAACACTGCACAGCCAGGCGCAGCGCTGCCACGCTCCGTACAAACACTGCACAGCCAGGCGCAGCTCCGCCACGCTACGTACAAACACTGCACAGCCAGGCGCAGCTCCGCCACGCTCCGTACATACACTGCACAGCCAGGCGCAGCTCCGCCACGCTCCGTACAAACACTGCACAGCCAGGCGCAGCTCCGCCACGCTCCGTACCCAACACTGCACAGCCAGGCGCAGCTCCGCCACGCTCCGTACATACACTGCACAGCCAGGCGCAGCTCCGCCACGCTCCGTACAAACACTGCACAGCCAGGCGCAGCTCCGCCACGCTCCGTACCCAACACTGCACAGCCAGGCGCAGCTCCGCCACGCTCCGTACATACACTGCACAGCCAGGCGCAGCTCCGCCACGCTCCGTACATACACTGCACAGCCAGGCGCAGCTCCGCCGCGCTCCGTACCCAACACTGCACAGCCAGGCGCAGCTCCGCCACGCTCCGTACCAACACTGCACAGCCAGGCGCAGCTCCGCCACGCTCCGTACAAACACTGCACAGCCAGGCGCAGCTCCGCCACGCTCCGTACAAACACTGCACAGCCAGGCGCAGCTCCTCCACGCTCCGTACAAACACTGCACAGCCAGGCGCAGCTCCGCCACGCTCCGTACCCAACACTGCACAGCCAGGCGCAGCTCCGCCACGCTCCGTACATACACTGCACAGCCAGGCGCAGCTCCGCCACGCTCCGTACATACACTGCACAGCCAGGCGCAGCTCCGCCACGCTCCGTACCAACACTGCACAGCCAGGCGCAGCTCCGCCACGCTCAGTACAAGCACTGCACAGCCAGGCGCAGCTCCGCCACGCTCCGTACAAACACTGCACAGCCAGGCGCAGCTCCGCCACGCTCCGTACATACACTGCACAGCCAGGCGCAGCTCCGCCACGCTCCGTACATACACTGCACAGCCAGGCGCAGCTCAGCCACGCTCCGTACCCAACACTGCACAGCCAGGCGCAGCTCCGCCACGCTCCGTACAAACACTGCACAGCCAGGCGCAGCTCCGCCACGCTCCGTACCCAACACTGCACAGCCAGGCGCAGCGCCGCCACGCTCCGTACAAACACTGCACAGCCAGGCGCAGCTCCGCCACGCTCCGTACCCAACACTGCACAGCCAGGCGCAGCTCCGCCACGCTCCGTACAAACACTGCACAGCCAGGCGCAGCTCCGCCACGCTCCGTACAAACACTGCACAGCCAGGCTCAGCTCCGCCACGCTCCGTACAAACACTCCACAGCCAGGCGCAGCTCCGCCACGCTCCGTACCCAACACTGCACAGCCAGGCGCAGCTCCGCCACGCTCCGTACCCAACACTGCACAGCCAGGCGCAGCTCCGCCGCGCTCCGTACAAACACTGCACAGCCAGGCGCAGCTCCGCCACGCTCCGTACAAACACTGCACAGCCAGGCGCAGCTCCGCCACGCTCCGTACCCAACACCGCACAGCCAGGCGCAGCTCCGCCACGCTCCGTACCCAACACTGCACAGCCAGGCGCAGCTCCGCCACGCTCCGTACAAACACTGCACAGCCAGGCGCAGCTCCGCCACGCTCCGTACCCAACACTGCACAGCCAGGCGCAGCTCCGCCACGCTCCGTACAAACACTGCACAGCCAGGCGCAGCTCCGCCACGCTCCGTACAAACACTGCACAGCCAGGCGCAGCTCCGCCACGCTCCGTACAAACACTGCACAGCCAGGCGCAGCTCCGCCACGCTCCGTACCCAACACTGCACAGCCAGGCGCAGCTCCGCCACGCTCCGTACAAACACTGCACAGCCAGGCGCAGCTCCGCCACGCTCCGTACAAACACTGCACAGCCAGGCGCAGCTCCGCCACGCTCCGTACAAACACTGCACAGACAGGCGCAGCTCCGCCACGCTCCGTACCCAACACTGCACAGCCAGGCGCAGCTCCGCCACGCTCCGTACAAACACTGCACAGCCAGGCGCAGCTCCGCCACGCTCCGTACAAACACTGCACAGCCAGGCGCAGCTCCGCCACGCTCCGTACCAACACTGCACAGCCAGGCGCAGCTCCGCCACGCTCCGCCACGCTCCGCCACGCTCCGTACAAACACTGCACAGCCAGGCGCAGCTCCGCCACGCTCCGTACCCAACACTGCACAGCCAGGCGCAGCTCCGCCACGCTCCGTACCCAACACTGCACAGCCAGGCGCAGCTCCGCCACGCTCCGTACCAACACTGCACAGCCAGGCACAGCTCCGCCACGCTCCGTACCCAACACTGCACAGCCAGGCGCAGCTCCGCCACGCTCCGTACAAACACTGCACAGCCAGGCGCAGCTCCGCCACGCTCCGTACATACACTGCACAGCCAGGCGCAGCTCCGCCACGCTCCGTACCAACACTGCACAGCCAGGCGCAGCTCCGCCAAGCTCCGTACAAACACTGCACAGCCAGGCGCAGCTCCGCCACGCTCCGTACATACACTGCACAGCCAGGCGCAGCTCCGCCACGCTCCGTACAAACACTGCACAGCCAGGCGCAGCTCCGCCACGCTCCGTACAAACACTGCACAGCCAGGCGCAGCTCCGCCACGCTCCGTACAAACACTGCACAGCCAGGCGCAGCTCCGCCACGCTCCGTACAAACACTGCACAGCCAGGCGCAGCTCCGCCACGCTCCGTACCAACACTGCACAGCCAGGTGCAGCTCCGCCACGCTCAGTACATATAAATACCACGCCTCTCAGGCGGCACACAGCTGTTCTGGGGCCACGCTTGCAAATACCACGCCTCTCAGGCGGCACACAGCTGTCCTGGGGCCACGCTCGCACATACCACGCTCGCACATACCACGCCTCAGGCAGCACACAGCTGTTTTGGGGCCACGCTCACACATACCACGCTCGCACATACCGCGCCTCTCAGGCAGCACACAGCTGTTCTGGGGCCACGCTCGCACATACCGCGCCTCAGGCAGCACACAGCTGTTCTGGGGCCACGCTCGCACATACCGCGCCTCAGGCAGCACACAGCTGTTCTGGGGCCACGCTCGCACATGCCACGCGACCCCTTTTGCTTGTGCCCAGGTCACTTATCCAGCTTGCTGGCGTCTGGACGAGATCTCAAAGGCAGTGTGATATTGTGCCGTGTGATACGGGAGAGACACACGGATAACACACCAAACATTGCCATGTAACACGCCCTAAACATGGCATCGCTTTGGTGCTAGGTGGGACTGTAGAGATGGTCCCAAAATATACCTCATGTACTGCTCGCTGTAACTTCGGGAGAGCGGCATTCTCTGATCCTCTGGTGTGGGCGGGTGGGGAAACTCATTTTTTGGTGATACTCCAACGTTGGGCACTATGCGGATTTTTCTAGAACTGGCTTTATAACTTGGCTCAGGAGTGGCCAACACGCGTCCGCACAGGCCATGGACACGTCCGGCTTTCAGGATATTCCTGCTTCAGCACGGCTGGCTCTTGGCTCCTCCGCAGGTTGGGGGTCAATGGGGTTTGGTGTGACTGGTACGAGCGTTTGTGATGCACGAGGGGTATTCTGCACAGGGCTACATGCGAAGCATTGTTTGAGTGTTAATCCCACAGTGTGGGCCGTACAATGAACTGTAAGGCTGCGTTCCCGCTGGCGCTGAACGCGCACGTGCTTTGAGAGCGCTCCAAGCATGAGCGCCGGGCGTCCTGCATGTGCGCGGGGGGGCATTGAGCGCGCTGGAAAGTTAGACTGTTTTGTTTTTCTTTACATAAGTGCTCTGCGTGAGCGTGTGCGTGAGCGCGCACTGCGTGAGCGTGTTCACGAGCGCCCACTGCGTGAGCGTGTGCGTGAGCGCGCACTGCGTGAGCGTGTGCGCGAGCGCGCACTGCGTGAGCGTGTGCACGAGCGTGCACTGCGTGAGCGTGTTCGCGAGCGCGCACTGCGTGAGCGTGTGAGCGTGTGCGCGAGCGTGTTCGCGAGCGCGCACTGCGTGAGCGTGTGCACGAGCGCGCACTGCGTGAGCGTGGACTTGCATATACTATATATTTAAGTAACCGCGACAAGCGCAGCCAGCGAGGACGCAGCACTAAGTGACTGCCTTTTAGAAATATCTCTTCAGCCTTAACCCAAGCATCGCACAGCGTGTGGTGCTGATTTACCAGTGTCTGGGTTTCCTTGTGCTCATCTTTCTGTTTAGATGATGCCAGCACCCTTCCCCAATCCCAAGCTGCTTGTCCAGTAAAGATGGTTCTTGACAACGGTGTGAAAACAATGGATGTATGTATGCTTCATTAATATCTTGTCATGTAAACCAATAAAAATTTGTTATAAAAAAATCATTTATATTACAAAGTACAGGAGACATGAACAAACTGCAGCTACAGGCGCCACATTCTCCTCCCTAAGAGATGGACAAACTGCAGCTACAGGCGCCACATTCTCCTCCCTAAGAGATGGACAAACTGCAGCTACAGGCGCCACATTCTCCTCCCTAAGAGATGGACAAACTGCAGCTACAGGCGCCACATTCTCCTCCCTAAGAGATGGACAAACTGCAGCTACAGGCGCCACATTCTCCTCCCTAAGAGATGGACAAACTGCAGCTACAGGCGCCACATTCTCCTCCCTAAGAGATGGACAAACTGCAGCTACAGGCGCCACATTCTCCTCCCTAAGAGATGGACAAACTGCAGCTACAGGCGCCACATTCTCCTCCCTAAGAGATGGACAAACTGCAGCTACAGGCGCCACATTCTCCTCCCTAAGAGACGGACAAACTGCAGCTACAGGTGCCGCATTCTCCTCCCTAAGAGATGGACAAACTGCAGCTACAGGTGCCACATTCTCCTCCCTAAGAGATGGACAAACTGCAGCTACAGGCGCCACATTCTCCTCCCTAAGAGACGGACAAACTGCAGCTACAGGCGCCACATTCTCCTCCCTAAGAGATGGACAAACTGCAGCTACAGGCGCCACATTCTCCTCCCTAAGAGATGGACAAACTGCAGCTACAGGTGCCACATTCTCCTCCCTAAGAGATGGACAAACTGCAGCTACAGGTGCCACATTCTCCTCCCTAAGGCTAAGGCCCCGCTCCCAGAGTCAGCGCACCTGCGCTGCTGACAGGCGGTGCGCTGAGATACACAGACCGCGATCTGCGTTTGATCGGGAGGTGGGCGGGAGGTGGGCGGTTTGACGGAGGGGGGGCGTGGCTTGAGCGGAGGGACCCGCTACTCTCCCCCCCCTCCCTCCACGGACTCGGGCTGGAGCTGGAAGGTAAGTTTAAACACACACACGCAGGCACTCATTCATACACGCGCACACACACACACACACACACACAGGCAGGCACTCACGCACTCATACACACACACGCGCGCGCACACACAGGCAGGCACTCACGCACTCAGACACATACACACACACACACAGGCACTCAGACACACACACACAGAGAAAGGCACTCACCTGCTTTCACTCCACACTCCTCCCCGCTCCCCGAAGCCTCTCCTCCTCCCGCAGCCTCCCCTCCCCATTGGCTCACAGCCACACACGTCACGCGTCAAAGCTAGAAAACACCATTCTCTGGTGTCTCCAGCGGCTGACGCGCTACAGCGTGTAGTGCTCTGTGCAGCCAGTGGGGACCGGGACCAGCTCGCGAGGATTCCCCTGCTGGTGGGGAACTCGCGACCCGCCGCCCGCGCCAACGAGCGCAGCGGGACCGAGGCCTAAGAGATGGACAAACTGCAGCTACAGGTGCCACATTCTCCTACCTAAGAGATGGACAAACTGCAGCTACAGGTGCCACATTCTCCTACCTAAGAGATGGACAAACTGCAGCTACAGGTGCCACATTCTCCTCCCTAAGAGATGGACAAACTGCAGCTACAGGCGCCACATTCTCCTCCCTAAGAGATGGACAAACTGCAGCTACAGGTGCCACATTCTCCTCCCTAAGAGATGGACAAACTGCAGCTACAGGTGCCACATTCTCCTACCTAAGAGATGGACAAACTGCAGCTACAGGTGCCACATTCTCCTCCCTAAGAGATGGACAAACTGCAGCTACAGGCGCCACATTCTCCTCCCTAAGAGATGGACAAACTGCAGCTACAGGCGCCACATTCTCCTCCCTAAGAGATGGACAAACTGCAGCTACAGGCGCCACATTCTCCTCCCTAAGAGATGGACAAACTGCAGCTACAGGCGCCGCATTCTCCTCCCTAAGAGATGGACAAACTGCAGCTACAGGCGCCGCATTCTCCTCCCTAAGAGATGGACAAACTGCAGCTACAGGCGCCACATTCTTCTCCCTAAGAGATGGACAAACTGCAGCTACAGGCGCCACATTCTCCTCCCTAAGAGATGGACAAACTGCAGCTACAGGCGCCACATTCTCCTCCCTAAGAGATGAACAAACTGCAGCTACAGGCGCCACATTCTCCTCCCTAAGAGATGGACAAACTGCAGCTACAGGTGCCACATTCTTCTCCCTAAGAGATGGACAAACTGCAGCTACAGGCGCCGCATTCTCCTCCCTAAGAGATGGACAAACTGCAGCTACAGGCGCCGCATTCTCCTCCCTAAGAGATGGACAAACTGCAGCTACAGGCGCCGCATTCTCCTCCCTAAGAGATGGACAAACTGCAGCTACAGGCGCCGCATTCTCCTCCCTAAGAGATGGACAAACTGCAGCTACAGGCGCCACATTCTTCTCCCTAAGAGATGGACAAACTGCAGCTACAGGCGCCACATTCTCCTCCCTAAGAGATGGACAAACTGCAGCTACAGGCGCCGCATTCTCCTCCCTAAGAGATGGACAAACTGCAGCTACAGGCGCCGCATTCTCCTCCCTAAGAGATGGACAAACTGCAGCTACAGGCGCCGCATTCTCCTCCCTAAGAGATGGACAAACTGCAGCTACAGGCGCCGCATTCTCCTCCCTAAGAGATGGACAAACTGCAGCTACAGGATCCACATTCTCCTGCCTAAGAGATGGACAAACTGCAGCTACAGGATCCACATTCTCCTCCCTAAGAGATGGACAAACTGCAGCTACAGGCGCCGCATTCTCCTCCCTAAGAGATGGACAAACTGCAGCTACAGGCGCCGCATTCTCCTCCCTTAGAGATGGACAAACTGCAGCTACAGGCGCCACATTCTCCTCCCTAAGAGATGGACAAACTGCAGCTACAGGCGCCTCATTCTCCTCCCTAAGAGATGGACAAACTGCAGCTACAGGCGCCGCATTCTTCTCCCTAAGAGATGGACAAACTGCAGCTACAGGCGCCACATTCTCCTCCCTAAGAGATGGACAAACTGCAGCTACAGGCGCCGCATTCTCCTGCCTAAGAGATGGACAAACTGCAGCTACAGGCGCCACATTCTCCTCCCTTAGAGATGGACAAACTGCAGCTACAGGCGCCGCATTCTCCTCCCTAAGAGATGGACAAACTGCAGCTACACGCGCCACATTCTCCTCCCTAAGAGATGGACAAACTGCAGCTACAGGCGCCGCATTCTCCTCCCTAAGAGATGGACAAACTGCAGCTACAGGCGCCACATTCTCCGGCCTAAGAGATGGACAAACTGCAGCTACAGGCGCCACATTCTCCTGCCTAAGAGATGGACAAACTGCAGCTACAGGCGCCACATTCTCCTCCCTAAGAGATGGACAAACTGCAGCTACAGGCGCCACATTCTCCTCCCTAAGAGATGGACAAACTGCAGCTACAGGCGCCACATTCTCCTCCCTAAGAGATGGACAAACTGCAGCTACAGGCGCCACATTCTCCTCCCTAAGAGATGGACAAACTGCAGCTACAGGCGCCACATTCTCCTCCCTAAGAGATGGACAAACTGCAGCTACAGGCGCCACATTCTCCTCCCTAAGAGATGGACAAACTGCAGCTACAGGTGCCGCATTCTCCTCCCTAAGAGATGGACAAACTGCAGCTACAGGTGCCACATTCTCCTGCCTAAGAGATGGACAAACTGCAGCTACAGGTGCCACATTCTCCTGCCTAAGAGATGGACAAACTGCAGCTACAGGCGCCACATTCTCCTCCCTAAGACATGGACAAACTGCAGCTACAGGCGCCACATTCTCCTCCCTAAGAGATGGACAAACTGCAGCTACAGGTGCCACATTCTCCTGCCTAAGAGATGGACAAACTGCAGCTACAGGTGCCACATTCTCCTGCCTAAGAGATGGACAAACTGCAGCTACAGGCGCCGCATTCTCCTCCCTAAGAGATGGACAAACTGCAGCTACAGGCGCCGCATTCTCCTCCCTAAGAGATGGACAAACTGCAGCTACAGGCGCCACATTCTCCTCCCTAAGAGATGGACAAACTGCAGCTACAGGCGCCACATTCTTCTCCCTAAGAGATGGACAAACTGCAGCTACAGGCGCCGCATTCTCCTCCCTAAGAGATGGACAAACTGCAGCTACAGGCGCCGCATTCTCCTCCCTAAGAGATGGACAAACTGCAGCTACAGGCGCCGCATTCTCCTCCCTAAGAGATGGACAAACTGCAGCTACAGGCGCCACATTCTCCTCCCTTAGAGATGGACAAACTGCAGCTACAGGCGCCGCATTCTCCTCCCTAAGAGATGGACAAACTGCAGCTACACGCGCCACATTCTCCTCCCTAAGAGATGGACAAACTGCAGCTACAGGCGCCGCATTCTCCTCCCTAAGAGATGGACAAACTGCAGCTACAGGCGCCACATTCTCCTGCCTAAGAGATGGACAAACTGCAGCTACAGGCGCCACATTCTCCTGCCTAAGAGATGGACAAACTGCAGCTACAGGCGCCACATTCTCCTGCCTAAGAGATGGACAAACTGCAGCTACAGGCGCCACATTCTCCTGCCTAAGAGATGGACAAACTGCAGCTACAGGCGCCACATTCTCCTCCCTAAGAGATGGACAAACTGCAGCTACAGGCGCCACATTCTCCTCCCTAAGAGATGGACAAACTGCAGCTACAGGCGCCACATTCTTCTCCCTAAGAGATGGACAAACTGCAGCTACAGGCGCCACATTCTCCTCCCTAAGAGATGGACAAACTGCAGCTACAGGCGCCACATTCTCCTCCCTAAGAGATGGACAAACTGCAGCTACAGGCGCCACATTCTCCTCCCTAAGAGATGGACAAACTGCAGCTACAGGTGCCGCATTCTCCTCCCTAAGAGATGGACAAACTGCAGCTACAGGTGCCGCATTCTCCTGCCTAAGAGATGGACAAACTGCAGCTACAGGTGCCGCATTCTCCTGCCTAAGAGATGGACAAACTGCAGCTACAGGCGCCACATTCTCCTCCCTAAGACATGGACAAACTGCAGCTACAGGCGCCACATTCTTCTTCCTAAGAGATGGACAAACTGCAGCTACAGGCGCCGCATTCTCCTCCCTAAGAGATGGACAAACTGCAGCTACAGGCGCCACATTCCCCTCCCTAAGAGATGGACAAACTGCAGCTACAGGCGCCGCATTCTCCTCCCTAAGAGATGGACAAACTGCAGCTACAGGCGCCGCATTCTCCTCCCTAAGAGATGGGCAAACTGCAGCTACAGGCGCCGCATTCTCCTCCCTAAGAGATGGACAAACTGCAGCTACAGGCGCCGCATTCTCCTCCCTAAGAGATGGACAAACTGCAGCTACAGGCGCCTCATTCTCCTCCCTAAGAGATGGACAAACTGCAGCTACAGGCGCCACATTCTCCTCCCTAAGAGATGGACAAACTGCAGCTACAGGCGCCACATTCTCCTCCCTAAGAGATGGACAAACTGCAGCTACAGGCGCCGCATTCTCCTCCCTAAGAGATGGACAAACTGCAGCTACAGGCGCCGCATTCTCCTGCCTAAGAGATGGACAAACTGCAGCTACAGGCGCCACATTCTCCTGCCTAAGAGATGGACAAACTGCAGCTACAGGCGCCACATTCTCCTCCCTAAGAGATGGACAAACTGCAGCTACAGGCGCCACATTCTCCTCCCTAAGAGATGGACAAACTGCAGCTACAGGCGCCGCATTCTCCTGCCTAAGAGATGGACAAACTGCAGCTACAGGCGCCACATTCTCCTGCCTAAGAGATGGACAAACTGCAGCTACAGGCGCCACATTCTCCTCCCTAAGAGATGGACAAACTGCAGCTACAGGCGGCACATTCTCCTCCCTAAGAGATGGACAAACTGCAGCTACAGGCGCCACATTCTTCTCCCTAAGAGATGGACAAACTGCAGCTACAGGCGCCACATTCTCCTCCCTAAGAGATGGACAAACTGCAGCTACAGGCGCCACATTCTCCTCCCTAAGAGATGGACAAACTGCAGCTACAGGCGCCACATTCTCCTCCCTAAGAGATGGACAAACTGCAGCTACAGGTGCCGCATTCTCCTCCCTAAGAGATGGACAAACTGCAGCTACAGGTGCCGCATTCTCCTGCCTAAGAGATGGACAAACTGCAGCTACAGGCGCCACATTCTCCTGCCTAAGAGATGGACAAACTGCAGCTACAGGCGCCGCATTCTCCTCCCTAAGAGATGGACAAACTGCAGCTACAGGCGCCGCATTCTCCTCCCTAAGAGATGGACAAACTGCAGCTACAGGCGCCACATTCTCCTCCCTAAGAGATGGACAAACTGCAGCTACAGGCGCCACATTCTTCTCCCTAAGAGATGGACAAACTGCAGCTACAGGCGCCGCATTCTCCTCCCTAAGAGATGGACAAACTGCAGCTACAGGCGCCGCATTCTCCTCCCTAAGAGATGGACAAACTGCAGCTACAGGCGCCGCATTCTCCTCCCTAAGAGATGGACAAACTGCAGCTACAGGCGCCACATTCTCCTCCCTTAGAGATGGACAAACTGCAGCTACAGGCGCCGCATTCTCCTCCCTAAGAGATGGACAAACTGCAGCTACACGCGCCACATTCTCCTCCCTAAGAGATGGACAAACTGCAGCTACAGGCGCCGCATTCTCCTCCCTAAGAGATGGACAAACTGCAGCTACAGGCGCCGCATTCTCCTGCCTAAGAGATGGACAAACTGCAGCTACAGGCGCCACATTCTCCTGCCTAAGAGATGGACAAACTGCAGCTACAGGCGCCACATTCTCCTGCCTAAGAGATGGACAAACTGCAGCTACAGGCGCCACATTCTCCTGCCTAAGAGATGGACAAACTGCAGCTACAGGCGCCACATTCTCCTCCCTAAGAGATGGACAAACTGCAGCTACAGGCGCCACATTCTCCTCCCTAAGAGATGGACAAACTGCAGCTACAGGCGCCACATTCTTCTCCCTAAGAGATGGACAAACTGCAGCTACAGGCGCCACATTCTCCTCCCTAAGAGATGGACAAACTGCAGCTACAGGCGCCACATTCTCCTCCCTAAGAGATGGACAAACTGCAGCTACAGGCGCCACATTCTCCTCCCTAAGAGATGGACAAACTGCAGCTACAGGTGCCGCATTCTCCTCCCTAAGAGATGGACAAACTGCAGCTACAGGTGCCGCATTCTCCTGCCTAAGAGATGGACAAACTGCAGCTACAGGTGCCGCATTCTCCTGCCTAACAGATGGACAAACTGCAGCTACAGGCGCCACATTCTCCTCCCTAAGACATGGACAAACTGCAGCTACAGGCGCCACATTCTTCTTCCTAAGAGATGGACAAACTGCAGCTACAGGCGCCGCATTCTCCTCCCTAAGAGATGGACAAACTGCAGCTACAGGCGCCGCATTCTCCTCCCTAAGAGATGGACAAACTGCAGCTACAGGCGCCGCATTCTCCTCCCTAAGAGATGGACAAACTGCAGCTACAGGCGCCGCATTCTCCTCCCTAAGAGATGGACAAACTGCAGCTACAGGCGCCGCATTCTCCTCCCTAAGAGATGGACAAACTGCAGCTACAGGCGCCTCATTCTCCTCCCTAAGAGATGGACAAACTGCAGCTACAGGCGCCACATTCTCCTCCCTAAGAGATGGACAAACTGCAGCTACAGGCGCCACATTCTCCTCCCTAAGAGATGGACAAACTGCAGCTACAGGCGCCGCATTCTCCTCCCTAAGAGATGGACAAACTGCAGCTACAGGCGCCGCATTCTCCTGCCTAAGAGATGGACAAACTGCAGCTACAGGCGCCACATTCTCCTGCCTAAGAGATGGACAAACTGCAGCTACAGGCGCCACATTCTCCTCCCTAAGAGATGGACAAACTGCAGCTACAGGCGGCACATTCTCCTCCCTAAGAGATGGACAAACTGCAGCTACAGGCGCCACATTCTTCTCCCTAAGAGATGGACAAACTGCAGCTACAGGCGCCACATTCTCCTCCCTAAGAGATGGACAAACTGCAGCTACAGGCGCCACATTCTCCTCCCTAAGAGATGGACAAACTGCAGCTACAGGCGCCACATTCTCCTCCCTAAGAGATGGACAAACTGCAGCTACAGGTGCCGCATTCTCCTCCCTAAGAGATGGACAAACTGCAGCTACAGGTGCCGCATTCTCCTGCCTAAGAGATGGACAAACTGCAGCTACAGGTGCCGCATTCTCCTGCCTAAGAGATGGACAAACTGCAGCTACAGGCGCCACATTCTCCTCCCTAAGACATGGACAAACTGCAGCTACAGGCGCCACATTCTTCTCCCTAAGAGATGGACAAACTGCAGCTACAGGCGCCGCATTCTCCTCCCTAAGAGATGGACAAACTGCAGCTACAGGCGCCACATTCCCCTCCCTAAGAGATGGACAAACTGCAGCTACAGGCGCCGCATTCTCCTCCCTAAGAGATGGACAAACTGCAGCTACAGGCGCCGCATTCTCCTCCCTAAGAGATGGACAAACTGCAGCTACAGGCGCCGCATTCTCCTCCCTAAGAGATGGACAAACTGCAGCTACAGGCGCCGCATTCTCCTCCCTAAGAGATGGACAAACTGCAGCTACAGGCGCCTCATTCTCCTCCCTAAGAGATGGACAAACTGCAGCTACAGGCGCCACATTCTCCTCCCTAAGAGATGGACAAACTGCAGCTACAGGCGCCGCATTCTTCTCCCTAAGAGATGGACAAACTGCAGCTACAGGCGCCGCATTCTCCTCCCTAAGAGATGGACAAACTGCAGCTACAGGCGCCGCATTCTCCTGCCTAAGAGATGGACAAACTGCAGCTACAGGCGCCACATTCTCCTGCCTAAGAGATGGACAAACTGCAGCTACAGGCGCCACATTCTCCTCCCTAAGAGATGGACAAACTGCAGCTACAGGCGGCACATTCTCCTCCCTAAGAGATGGACAAACTGCAGCTACAGGCGCCACATTCTTCTCCCTAAGAGATGGACAAACTGCAGCTACAGGCGCCACATTCTCCTCCCTAAGAGATGGACAAACTGCAGCTACAGGCGCCACATTCTCCTCCCTAAGAGATGGACAAACTGCAGCTACAGGCGCCACATTCTCCTCCCTAAGAGATGGACAAACTGCAGCTACAGGTGCCGCATTCTCCTCCCTAAGAGATGGACAAACTGCAGCTACAGGTGCCGCATTCTCCTGCCTAAGAGATGGACAAACTGCAGCTACAGGTGCCGCATTCTCCTGCCTAAGAGATGGACAAACTGCAGCTACAGGCGCCGCATTCTCCTCCCTAAGACATGGACAAACTGCAGCTACAGGCGCCACATTCTCCTCCCTAAGAGATGGACAAACTGCAGCTACAGGTGCCACATTCTCCTGCCTAAGAGATGGACAAACTGCAGCTACAGGCGCCACATTCTCCTGCCTAAGAGATGGACAAACTGCAGCTACAGGCGCCGCATTCTCCTCCCTAAGAGATGGACAAACTGCAGCTACAGGCGCCGCATTCTCCTCCCTAAGAGATGGACAAACTGCAGCTACAGGCGCCGCATTCTCCTCCCTAAGAGATGGACAAACTGCAGCTACAGGCGCCACATTCTTCTCCCTAAGAGATGGACAAACTGCAGCTACAGGCGCCGCATTCTCCTCCCTAAGAGATGGACAAACTGCAGCTACAGGCGCCGCATTCCCCTCCCTAAGAGATGGACAAACTGCAGCTACAGGCGCCGCATTCTCCTCCCTAAGAGATGGACAAACTGCAGCTACAGGCGCCGCATTCTCCTCCCTAAGAGATGGACAAACTGCAGCTACAGGCGCCGCATTCTCCTCCCTAAGAGATGGACAAACTGCAGCTACAGGCGCCTCATTCTCCTCCCTAAGAGATGGACAAACTGCAGCTACAGGCGCCACATTCTCCTCCCTAAGAGATGGACAAACTGCAGCTACAGGCGCCACATTCTCCTCCCTAAGAGATGGACAAACTGCAGCTACAGGCGCCGCATTCTCCTGCCTAAGAGATGGACAAACTGCAGCTACAGGCGCCGCATTCTCCTCCCTTAGAGATGGACAAACTGCAGCTACAGGCGCCGCATTCTCCTCCCTTAGAGATGGACAAACTGCAGCTACAGGCGCCGCATTCTCCTCCCTAAGAGATGGACAAACTGCAGCTACAGGCGCCACATTCTCCTCCCTAAGAGATGGACAAACTGCAGCTACAGGCGCCACATTCTCCTCCCTAAGAGATGGACAAACTGCAGCTACAGGCGCCGCATTCTCCTCCCTAAGAGATGGACAAACTGCAGCTACAGGCGCCGCATTCTCCTCCCTAAGAGATGGACAAACTGCAGCTACAGGCGCCGCATTCTCCTCCCTAAGAGATGGACAAACTGCAGCTACAGGCGCCGCATTCTCCTCCCTAAGAGATGGACAAACTGCAGCTACAGGCGCCGCATTCTCCTGCCTAAGAGATGGACAAACTGCAGCTACAGGCGCCACATTCTCCTGCCTAAGAGATGGACAAACTGCAGCTACAGGTGCCACATTCTCCTCCCTAAGAGATGGACAAACTGCAGCTACAGGCGCCACATTCTCCTCCCTAAGAGATGGACAAACTGCAGCTACAGGCGCCACATTCTCCTCCCTAAGAGATGGACAAACTGCAGCTACAGGCGCCACATTCTCCTCCCTAAGAGATGGACAAACTGCAGCTACAGGCGCCACATTCTCCTGCCTAAGAGATGGACAAACTGCAGCTACAGGCGCCGCATTCTTCTCCCTAAGAGATGGACAAACTGCAGCTACAGGCGCCACATTCTCCTCCCTAAGAGATGGACAAACTGCAGCTACAGGCGCCACATTCTCCTCCCTAAGAGATGGACAAGCTGCAGCTACAGGCGCCGCATTCTCCTCCCTAAGAGATGGACAAACTGCAGCTACAGGCGCCACATTCTTCTCCCTAAGAGATGGACAAACTGCAGCTACAGGCGCCACATTCTTCTCCCTAAGAGATGGACAAACTGCAGCTACAGGCGCCACATTCTCCTCCCTAAGAGATGGACAAACTGCAGCTACAGGCGCCACATTCTCCTCCCTAAGAGATGGACAAACTGCAGCTACAGGCGCCACATTCTCCTCCCTAAGAGATGGACAAACTGCAGCTACAGGCGCCACATTCTCCTCCCTAAGAGATGGACAAACTGCAGCTACAGGCGCCACATTCTCCTCCCTAAGAGATGGACAAACTGCAGCTACAGGCGCCACATTCTCCTCCCTAAGAGATGGACAAACTGCAGCTACAGGCGCCACATTCTCCTGCCTAAGAGATGGACAAACTGCAGCTACAGGCGCCGCATTCTTCTCCCTAAGAGATGGACAAACTGCAGCTACAGGCGCCACATTCTCCTCCCTAAGAGATGGACAAACTGCAGCTACAGGCGCCACATTCTCCTCCCTAAGAGATGGACAAGCTGCAGCTACAGGTGCCACATTCTCCTCCCTAAGAGATGGACAAACTGCAGCTACAGGCGCCACATTCTCCTCCCTAAGAGATGGACAAACGGCAGCTACAGGCGCCACATTCTTCTCCCTAAGAGATGGACAAACGGCAGCTACAGGCGCCACATTCTTCTCCCTAAGAGATGGACAAACTGCAGCTACAGGCGCCACATTCTTCTCCCTAAGAGATGGACAAACTGCAGCTACAGGCGCCACATTCTTCTCCCTAAGAGATGGACAAACTGCAGCTACAGGCGCCACATTCTCCTCCCTAAGAGATGGACAAACTGCAGCTACAGGTGCCGCATTCTCCTCCCTAAGAGATGGACAAACTGCAGCTACAGGCGCCGCATTCTCCTCCCTAAGAGATGGACAAACTGCAGCTACAGGTGCCGCATTCTCCTCCCTAAGAGATGGACAAACTGCAGCTACAGGTGCCACATTCTCCTGCCTAAGAGATGGACACACTGCAGCTACAGGTGCCACATTCTCCTGCCTAAGAGATGGACAAACTGCAGCTACAGGCGCCACATTCTCCTCCCTAAGACATGGACAAACTGCAGCTACAGGCGCCACATTCTCCTCCCTAAGACATGGACAAACTGCAGCTACAGGCGCCACATTCTCCTGCCTAAGAGATGGACAAACTGCAGCTACAGGCGCCGCATTCTTCTCCCTAAGAGATGGACAAACTGCAGCTACAGGCGCCACATTCTCCTCCCTAAGAGATGGACAAACTGCAGCTACAGGCGCCACATTCTCCTCCCTAAGAGATGGACAAGCTGCAGCTACAGGCGCCGCATTCTCCTCCCTAAGAGATGGACAAACTGCAGCTACAGGCGCCACATTCTTCTCCCTAAGAGATGGACAAACTGCAGCTACAGGCGCCACATTCTTCTCCCTAAGAGATGGACAAACTGCAGCTACAGGCGCCACATTCTCCTCCCTAAGAGATGGACAAACTGCAGCTACAGGCGCCACATTCTCCTCCCTAAGAGATGGACAAACTGCAGCTACAGGCGCCACATTCTCCTCCCTAAGAGATGGACAAACTGCAGCAGCTACAGGCGCCACATTCTTCTCCCTAAGAGATGGACAAACTGCAGCTACAGGCGCCACATTCTCCTCCCTAAGAGATGGACAAACTGCAGCTACAGGCGCCACATTCTTCTCCCTAAGAGATGGACAAACTGCAGCTACAGGCACCACATTCTCCTCCCTAAGAGATGGACAAATTGCAGCAGCTACAGGTGCCACATTCTCCTCCCTAAGAGATGGATAAACTGCAGCTACAGGCGCCACATTCTCCTCCCTAAGAGATGGACAAACTGCAGCTACAGGCGCCACATTCTCCTCCCTAAGAGATGGACAAACTGCAGCTACAGGCGCCACATTCTGCTCCCTAAGAGATGGACAAACTGCAGCTACAGGCGCCACATTCTCCTCCCTAAGAGATGGACAAACTGCAGCTACAGGCGCCACATTCTCCTCCCTAAGAGATGGACAAACTGCAGCTACAGGCGCCACATTCTCCCCCCTAAGAGATGGACAAACTGCAGCTACAGGTGCCACATTCTCCTCCCTAAGAGATGGACAAACTGCAGCTACAGGTGCCACATTCTCCTCCCTAAGAGATGGACAAACTGCAGCTACAGGCGCCACATTCTTCTCCCTAAGAGATGGACAAACTGCAGCTACAGGCGCCACATTCTCCTCCCTAAGAGATGGACAAACTGCAGCTACAGGCGCCACATTCTTCTCCCTAAGAGATGGACAAACTGCAGCTACAGGCGCCGCATTCTTCTCCCTAAGAGATGGACAAACTGCAGCTACAGGCGCCGCATTCTTCTCCCTAAGAGATGGACAAACTGCAGCTACAGGCGCCGCATTCTTCTCCCTAAGAGATGGACAAACTGCAGCTACAGGCGCCGCATTCTTCTCCCTAAGAGATGGACAAACTGCAGCTACAGGCGCCGCATTCTTCTCCCTAAGAGATGGACAAACTGCAGCTACAGGCGCCACATTCTTCTCCCTAAGAGATGGACAAACTGCAGCTACAGGCGCCACATTCTTCTCCCTAAGAGATGGACAAACTGCAGCTACAGGCGCCACATTCTCCTCCCTAAGAGATGGACAAACTGCAGCTACAGGCGCCACATTCTCCTCCCTAAGAGATGGACAAACTGCAGCTACAGGTGCCACATTCTTCTCCCTAAGAGATGGACAAACTGCAGCTACAGGTGCCACATTCTTCTCCCTAAGAGATGGACAAACTGCGGCTACAGGCGCCACATTCTCCTCCCTAAGAGATGGACAAACTGCAGCTACAGGCGCCACATTCTCCTCCCTAAGAGATGGACAATCTGCAGCTACAGGCGCCACATTCTCCTCCCTAAGAGATGGACAAACTGCAGCTACAGGCGCCGCATTCTTCTCCCTAAGAGATGGACAATCTGCAGCTACAGGCGCCACATTCTCCTCCCTAAGAGATGGACAAACTGCAGCTACAGGCGCCGCATTCTCCCTAAGAGATGGACAAACTGCAGCTACAGGCGCCGCATTCTTCTCCCTAAGAGATGGACAAACTGCAGCTACAGGTGCCACATTCTCCTCCCTAAGAGATGGACAAACTGCAGCTACAGGCGCCGCATTCTCCTCCCTAAGAGATGGACAAACTGCAGCTACAGGCGCCGCATTCTCCTCCCTAAGAGATGGACAAACTGCAGCTACAGGCGCCACATTCTCCTCCCTAAGAGATGGACAAACTGCAGCTACAGGCGCCACATTCTCCTCCCTTAGAGATGGACAAACTGCAGCTACAGGCGCCACATTCTCCTCCCTAAGAGATGGACAAACTGCAGCTACAGGCGCCACATTCTTCTCCCTAAGAGATGGACAAACTGCAGCTACAGGATCCACATTCTCCTCCCTAAGAGATGGACAAACTGCAGCTACAGGATCCACATTCTCCTCCCTAAGAGATGGACAAACTGCAGCTACAGGCGCCACATTCTCCTCCCTAAGAGATGGACAAGAGACAGGGGGTGCCCAATGCTGCATCCAATTGACAAAACATATAAAGTAAAATACTTCAATAATAATAATTGGTTATTTAGTTAACCCTTTGGCCAAAGGCGTCATAAGCCTGCATACCAACGTCAAGGTATAACCAAAATAATGCAGGTCCTACACTACTCTGTGAACACTTCCTTTTACCTCTGTGAGAGGGGAAACCATAATGGGTCTTGTTCCTGCAGCAAGTGAAATGACCTTCCAAGTTAAAAGGGTGAAGGAGGAGGAGTGAGCTCTGGGGTGAGGTGCCACAGCCTCCAAAGAGTCATAGGTTAACACACATACCCAGCAAGCTCAAACTCCCACACCCACCACAAAGTGAATATATATTTATGTCAACCAGAGAGCTACTGAGCGTGGCAATTGTATATAACAAGAGACAGGGGGTGCCACATTCTTCTCCCTAAGAGATGGACAAACTGCAGCTACAGGCGCCACATTCTCCTCCCTAAGAGATGGACAAACTGCAGCTACAGGTGCCACAGTCTCCTCCCTAAGAGATGGACAAACTGCAGCTACAGGCGCCACATTCTCCTCCCTAAGAGATGGACAAACTGCAGCTACAGGCGCCGCATTCTCCTCCCTAAGAGATGGACAAACTGCAGCTACAGGCGCCACATTCCCCTCCCTAAGAGATGGACAAACTGCAGCTACAGGCGCCGCATTCTCCTCCCTAAGAGATGGACAAACTGCAGCTACAGGCGCCGCATTCTCCTCCCTAAGAGATGGACAAACTGCAGCTACAGGCGCCGCATTCTCCTCCCTAAGAGATGGACAAACTGCAGCTACAGGCGCCTCATTCTCCTCCCTAAGAGATGGACAAACTGCAGCTACAGGCGCCACATTCTCCTCCCTAAGAGATGGACAAACTGCAGCTACAGGCGCCACATTCTCCTCCCTAAGAGATGGACAAACTGCAGCTACAGGCGCCGCATTCTCCTCCCTAAGAGATGGACAAACTGCAGCTACAGGCGCCGCATTCTCCTGCCTAAGAGATGGACAAACTGCAGCTACAGGCGCCACATTCTCCTGCCTAAGAGATGGACAAACTGCAGCTACAGGCGCCACATTCTCCTCCCTAAGAGATGGACAAACTGCAGCTACAGGCGGCACATTCTCCTCCCTAAGAGATGGACAAACTGCAGCTACAGGCGCCACATTCTCCTCCCTAAGAGATGGACAAACTGCAGCTACAGGCGCCACATTCTCCTCCCTAAGAGATGGACAAACTGCAGCTACAGGCGCCACATTCTCCTCCCTAAGAGATGGACAAACTGCAGCTACAGGCGCCACATTCTCCTCCCTAAGAGATGGACAAACTGCAGCTACAGGTGCCGCATTCTCCTCCCTAAGAGATGGACAAACTGCAGCTACAGGTGCCGCATTCTCCTGCCTAAGAGATGGACAAACTGCAGCTACAGGTGCCGCATTCTCCTGCCTAAGAGATGGACAAACTGCAGCTACAGGCGCCGCATTCTCCTCCCTAAGACATGGACAAACTGCAGCTACAGGCGCCGCATTCTCCTCCCTAAGACATGGACAAACTGCAGCTACAGGCGCCACATTCTCCTCCCTAAGAGATGGACAAACTGCAGCTACAGGTGCCACATTCTCCTGCCTAAGAGATGGACAAACTGCAGCTACAGGTGCCACATTCTCCTGCCTAAGAGATGGACAAACTGCAGCTACAGGTGCCGCATTCTCCTGCCTAAGAGATGGACAAACTGCAGCTACAGGCGCCGCATTCTCCTCCCTAAGAGATGGACAAACTGCAGCTACAGGCGCCGCATTCTCCTCCCTAAGAGATGGACAAACTGCAGCTACAGGCGCCGCATTCTCCTCCCTAAGAGATGGACAAACTGCAGCTACAGGCGCCGCATTCTTCTCCCTAAGAGATGGACAAACTGCAGCTACAGGCGCCGCATTCTCCTCCCTAAGAGATGGACAAACTGCAGCTACAGGCGCCGCATTCCCCTCCCTAAGAGATGGACAAACTGCAGCTACAGGCGCCGCATTCTCCTCCCTAAGAGATGGACAAACTGCAGCTACAGGCGCCGCATTCTCCTCCCTAAGAGATGGACAAACTGCAGCTACAGGCGCCGCATTCTCCTCCCTAAGAGATGGACAAACTGCAGCTACAGGCGCCGCATTCTCCTCCCTAAGAGATGGACAAACTGCAGCTACAGGCGCCTCATTCTCCTCCCTAAGAGATGGACAAACTGCAGCTACAGGCGCCACATTCTCCTCCCTAAGAGATGGACAAACTGCAGCTACAGGCGCCACATTCTCCTCCCTAAGAGATGGACAAACTGCAGCTACAGGCGCCGCATTCTCCTGCCTAAGAGATGGACAAACTGCAGCTACAGGCGCCGCATTCTCCTCCCTTAGAGATGGACAAACTGCAGCTACAGGCGCCGCATTCTCCTCCCTAAGAGATGGACAAACTGCAGCTACAGGCGCCGCATTCTCCTCCCTAAGAGATGGACAAACTGCAGCTACAGGCGCCACATTCTCCTCCCTAAGAGATGGACAAACTGCAGCTACAGGCGCCACATTCTCCTCCCTAAGAGATGGACAAACTGCAGCTACAGGCGCCGCATTCTCCTCCCTAAGAGATGGACAAACTGCAGCTACAGGCGCCGCATTCTCCTCCCTAAGAGATGGACAAACTGCAGCTACAGGCGCCGCATTCTCCTGCCTAAGAGATGGACAAACTGCAGCTACAGGCGCCACATTCTCCTGCCTAAGAGATGGACAAACTGCAGCTACAGGTGCCACATTCTCCTCCCTAAGAGATGGACAAACTGCAGCTACAGGCGCCACATTCTCCTCCCTAAGAGATGGACAAACTGCAGCTACAGGCGCCACATTCTCCTCCCTAAGAGATGGACAAACTGCAGCTACAGGCGCCACATTCTCCTGCCTAAGAGATGGACAAACTGCAGCTACAGGCGCCGCATTCTTCTCCCTAAGAGATGGACAAACTGCAGCTACAGGCGCCACATTCTCCTCCCTAAGAGATGGACAAACTGCAGCTACAGGTGCCACATTCTCCTCCCTAAGAGATGGACAAGCTGCAGCTACAGGCGCCGCATTCTCCTCCCTAAGAGATGGACAAACTGCAGCTACAGGCGCCACATTCTTCTCCCTAAGAGATGGACAAACTGCAGCTACAGGCGCCACATTCTTCTCCCTAAGAGATGGACAAACTGCAGCTACAGGCGCCACATTCTCCTCCCTAAGAGATGGACAAACTGCAGCTACAGGCGCCACATTCTCCTCCCTAAGAGATGGACAAACTGCAGCTACAGGCGCCACATTCTCCTCCCTAAGAGATGGACAAACTGCAGCTACAGGCGCCACATTCTCCTCCCTAAGAGATGGACAAACTGCAGCTACAGGCGCCACATTCTCCTCCCTAAGAGATGGACAAACTGCAGCTACAGGCGCCACATTCTCCTCCCTAAGAGATGGACAAACTGCAGCTACAGGCGCCACATTCTCCTGCCTAAGAGATGGACAAACTGCAGCTACAGGCGCCGCATTCTTCTCCCTAAGAGATGGACAAACTGCAGCTACAGGCGCCACATTCTCCTCCCTAAGAGATGGACAAACTGCAGCTACAGGCGCCACATTCTCCTCCCTAAGAGATGGACAAGCTGCAGCTACAGGTGCCACATTCTCCTCCCTAAGAGATGGACAAACTGCAGCTACAGGCGCCACATTCTCCTCCCTAAGAGATGGACAAACGGCAGCTACAGGCGCCACATTCTTCTCCCTAAGAGATGGACAAACGGCAGCTACAGGCGCCACATTCTTCTCCCTAAGAGATGGACAAACTGCAGCTACAGGCGCCACATTCTTCTCCCTAAGAGATGGACAAACTGCAGCTACAGGCGCCACATTCTCCTCCCTAAGAGATGGACAAACTGCAGCTACAGGTGCCGCATTCTCCTCCCTAAGAGATGGACAAACTGCAGCTACAGGCGCCGCATTCTCCTCCCTAAGAGATGGACAAACTGCAGCTACAGGCGCCGCATTCTCCTCCCTAAGAGATGGACAAACTGCAGCTACAGGTGCCACATTCTCCTGCCTAAGAGATGGACACACTGCAGCTACAGGTGCCACATTCTCCTGCCTAAGAGATGGACAAACTGCAGCTACAGGCGCCACATTCTCCTCCCTAAGACATGGACAAACTGCAGCTACAGGCGCCACATTCTCCTCCCTAAGACATGGACAAACTGCAGCTACAGGCGCCACATTCTCCTGCCTAAGAGATGGACAAACTGCAGCTACAGGCGCCGCATTCTTCTCCCTAAGAGATGGACAAACTGCAGCTACAGGCGCCACATTCTCCTCCCTAAGAGATGGACAAACTGCAGCTACAGGCGCCACATTCTCCTCCCTAAGAGATGGACAAGCTGCAGCTACAGGCGCCGCATTCTCCTCCCTAAGAGATGGACAAACTGCAGCTACAGGCGCCACATTCTTCTCCCTAAGAGATGGACAAACTGCAGCTACAGGCGCCACATTCTTCTCCCTAAGAGATGGACAAACTGCAGCTACAGGCGCCACATTCTCCTCCCTAAGAGATGGACAAACTGCAGCTACAGGCGCCACATTCTCCTCCCTAAGAGATGGACAAACTGCAGCTACAGGCGCCACATTCTCCTCCCTAAGAGATGGACAAACTGCAGCTACAGGTGCCGCATTCTCCTCCCTAAGAGATGGACAAACTGCAGCTACAGGTGCCACATTCTCCTGCCTAAGAGATGGACACACTGCAGCTACAGGTGCCACATTCTCCTGCCTAAGAGATGGACAAAGTGCAGCTACAGGTGCCACATTCTCCTGCCTAAGAGATGGACACACTGCAGCTACAGGTGCCACATTCTCCTGCCTAAGAGATGGACAAAGTGCAGCTACAGGCGCCACATTCTTCTCCCTAAGAGATGGACAAACTGCAGCTACAGGCGCCACATTCTTCTCCCTAAGAGATGGACAAACTGCAGCTACAGGCGCCACATTCTCCTCCCTAAGAGATGGACAAACTGCAGCTACAGGCGCCACATTCTCCTCCCTAAGAGATGGACACACTGCAGCTACAGGTGCCACATTCTCCTGCCTAAGAGATGGACAAAGTGCAGCTACAGGCGCCACATTCTCCTGCCTAAGAGATGGACACACTGCAGCTACAGGTGCCACATTCTCCTGCCTAAGAGATGGACAAACTGCAGCTACAGGTGCCGCATTCTCCTCCCTAAGAGATGGACAAACTGCAGCTACAGGTGCCACATTCTCCTGCCTAAGAGATGGACACACTGCAGCTACAGGCGCCACATTCTTCTCCCTAAGAGATGGACAAACTGCAGCTACAGGCGCCACATTCTCCTCCCTAAGAGATGGACAAACTGCAGCTACAGGCGCCGCATTCTCCTCCCTAAGAGATGGACAAACTGTAGCTACAGGCGCCACATTCTCCTCCCTAAGAGATGGACAAACTGTAGCTACAGGCGCCACATTCTCCTCCCTAAGAGATGGACAAACTGCAGCTACAGGCGCCACATTCTCCTCCCTAAGAGATGGACAAACTGCAGCTACAGGCGCCACATTCTTCTCCCTAAGAGATGGACAAACTGCAGCTACAGGCGCCGCATTCTCCTCCCTAAGAGATGGACAAACTGCAGCTACAGGCGCCACATTCTCCTCCCTAAGAGATGGACAAACTGCAGCTACAGGTGCCACATTCTCCTCCCTAAGAGATGGACAAACTGCAGCTACAGGCGCCACATTCTCCTCCCTAAGAGATGGACAAACTGCAGCTACAGGCGCCACATTCTCCTCCCTAAGAGATGGACAAACTGCAGCTACAGGCGCCACATTCTCCTGCCTAAGAGATGGACAAACTGCAGCTACAGGCGCCACATTCTCCTCCCTAAGAGATGGACAAACTGCAGCTACAGGCGCCACATTCTCCTCCCTAAGAGATGGACAAACTGCAGCTACAGGCGCCACATTCTCCTCCCTAAGAGATGGACAAACTGCAGCTACAGGCGCCACATTCTCCCTAAGAGATGGACAAACTGCAGCTACAGGCGCCACATTCTCCTCCCTAAGAGATGGACAAACTGCAGCTACAGGCGCCACATTCTCCTCCCTAAGAGATGGACAAACTGCAGCTACAGGCGCCACATTCTCCTCCCTAAGAGATGGACAAACTGCAGCTACAGGCGCCGCATTCTCCTCCCTAAGAGATGGACAAACTTCAGCTACAGGCGCCACATTCTCCTCCCTAAGAGATGGACAAACTGCAGCTACAGGCGCCACATTCTCCTCCCTAAGAGATGGACAAACTGCAGCTACAGGCGCCACATTCTCCTCCCTAAGAGATGGACAAACTGCAGCAGCTACAGGCGCCACATTCTTCTCCCTAAGAGATGGACAAACTGCAGCTACAGGCGCCACATTCTCCTCCCTAAGAGATGGACAAACTGCAGCTACAGGCGCCACATTCTTCTCCCTAAGAGATGGACAAACTGCAGCTACAGGCGCCACATTCTCCTCCCTAAGAGATGGACAAATTGCAGCAGCTACAGGTGCCACATTCTCCTCCCTAAGAGATGGATAAACTGCAGCTACAGGCGCCACATTCTCCTCCCTAAGAGATGGACAAACTGCAGCTACAGGCGCCACATTCTCCTCCCTAAGAGATGGACAAACTGCAGCTACAGGCGCCACATCCTGCTCCCTAAGAGATGGACAAACTGCAGCTACAGGCGCCACATTCTCCTCCCTAAGAGATGGACAAACTGCAGCTACAGGCGCCACATTCTCCTCCCTAAGAGATGGACAAACTGCAGCTACAGGCGCCACATTCTCCCCCCTAAGAGATGGACAAACTGCAGCTACAGGTGCCACATTCTCCTCCCTAAGAGATGGACAAACTGCAGCTACAGGTGCCACATTCTCCTCCCTAAGAGATGGACAAACTGCAGCTACAGGCGCCACATTCTTCTCCCTAAGAGATGGAGAAACTGCAGCTACAGGCGCCACATTCTCCTCCCTAAGAGATGGACAAACTGCAGCTACAGGCGCCACATTCTTCTCCCTAAGAGATGGACAAACTGCAGCTACAGGCGCCACATTCTTCTCCCTAAGAGATGGACAAACTGCAGCTACAGGCGCCGCATTCTTCTCCCTAAGAGATGGACAAACTGCAGCTACAGGCGCCGCATTCTTCTCCCTAAGAGATGGACAAACTGCAGCTACAGGCGCCGCATTCTTCTCCCTAAGAGATGGACAAACTGCAGCTACAGGCGCCGCATTCTTCTCCCTAAGAGATGGACAAACTGCAGCTACAGGCGCCACATTCTTCTCCCTAAGAGATGGACAAACTGCAGCTACAGGCGCCACATTCTTCTCCCTAAGAGATGGACAAACTGCAGCTACAGGCGCCACATTCTCCTCCCTAAGAGATGGACAAACTGCAGCTACAGGCGCCACATTCTCCTCCCTAAGAGATGGACAAACTGCAGCTACAGGTGCCACATTCTTCTCCCTAAGAGATGGACAAACTGCAGCTACAGGTGCCACATTCTTCTCCCTAAGAGATGGACAAACTGCGGCTACAGGCGCCACATTCTCCTCCCTAAGAGATGGACAAACTGCAGCTACAGGCGCCACATTCTCCTCCCTAAGAGATGGACAATCTGCAGCTACAGGCGCCACATTCTCCTCCCTAAGAGATGGACAAACTGCAGCTACAGGCGCCGCATTCTTCTCCCTAAGAGATGGACAATCTGCAGCTACAGGCGCCACATTCTCCTCCCTAAGAGATGGACAAACTGCAGCTACAGGCGCCGCATTCTCCTCCCTAAGAGATGGACAAACTGCAGCTACAGGCGCCGCATTCTTCTCCCTAAGAGATGGACAAACTGCAGCTACAGGTGCCACATTCTCCTCCCTAAGAGATGGACAAACTGCAGCTACAGGCGCCGCATTCTCCTCCCTAAGAGATGGACAAACTGCAGCTACAGGCGCCGCATTCTCCTCCCTAAGAGATGGACAAACTGCAGCTACAGGCGCCACATTCTCCTCCCTAAGAGATGGACAAACTGCAGCTACAGGCGCCACATTCTCCTCCCTAAGAGATGGACAAACTGCAGCTACAGGCGCCACATTCTCCTCCCTAAGAGATGGACAAACTGCAGCTACAGGCGCCACATTCTTCTCCCTAAGAGATGGACAAACTGCAGCTACAGGATCCACATTCTCCTCCCTAAGAGATGGACAAACTGCAGCTACAGGATCCACATTCTCCTCCCTAAGAGATGGACAAACTGCAGCTACAGGCGCCACATTCTCCTCCCTAAGAGATGGACAAGAGACAGGGGGTGCCCAATGCTGCATCCAATTGACAAAACATATAAAGTAAAATACTTCAATAATAATAATTGGTTATTTAGTTAACCCTTTGGCCAAAGGCGTCATAAGCCTGCATACCAACGTCAAGGTATAACCAAAATAATGCAGGTCCTACACTACTCTGTGAACACTTCCTTTTACCTCTGTGAGAGGGGAAACCATAATGGGTCTTGTTCCTGCAGCAAGTGAAATGACCTTCCAAGTTAAAAGGGTGAAGGAGGAGGAGTGAGCTCTGGGGTGAGGTGCCACAGCCTCCAAAGAGTCATAGGTTAACACAGATACCCAGCAAGCTCAAACTCCCACACCCACCACAAAGTGAATATATATTTATGTCAACCAGAGAGCTACTGAGCGTGGCAATTGTATATAACAAGAGACAGGGGGTGCCACATTCTTCTCCCTAAGAGATGGACAAACTGCAGCTACAGGCGCCACATTCTCCTCCCTAAGAGATGGACAAACTGCAGCTACAGGTGCCACAGTCTCCTCCCTAAGAGATGGACAAACTGCAGCTACAGGCGCCACATTCTCCTCCCTAAGAGATGGACAAACTGCAGCTACATGTGCCACATTCTCCTCCCTAAGAGATGGACAAACTGCAGCTACAGGCGCCACATTCTCCTCCCTAAGAGATGGACAAACTGCAGCTACAGGCGCCACATTCTCCTCCCTAAGAGATGGACAAACTGCAGCTACAGGCGCCACATTCTTCTCCCTAAGAGATGGACAAACTGCAGCTACAGGTGCCGCATTCTCCTCCCTAAGAGATGGACAAACTGCAGCTACAGGTGCCACATTCTCCTACCTAAGAGATGGACAAACTGCAGCTACAGGTGCCACATTCTTCTCCCTAAGAGATGGACAAACTGCAGCTACAGGTGCCACATTCTCCTACCTAAGAGATGGACAAACTGCAGCTACAGGCGCCACATTCTTCTCCCTAAGAGATGGACAAACTGCAGCTACAGGCGCCACATTCTCCTCCCTAAGAGATGGACAAACTGCAGCTACAGGCGCCGCATTCTTCTCCCTAAGAGATGGACAATCTGCAGCTACAGGCGCCACATTCTCCTCCCTAAGAGATGGACAAACTGCAGCTACAGGCGCCGCATTCTCCTCCCTAAGAGATGGACAAACTGCAGCTACAGGCGCCGCATTCTTCTCCCTAAGAGATGGACAAACTGCAGCTACAGGCGCCACATTCTCCTCCCTAAGAGATGGACAAACTGCAGCTACAGGCGCCGCATTCTCCTCCCTAAGAGATGGACAAACTGCAGCTACAGGCGCCACATTCTCCTCCCTAAGAGATGGACAAACTGCAGCTACAGGCGCCACATTCTCCTCCCTAAGAGATGGACAAACTGCAGCTACAGGCGCCACATTCTCCCCGCTTAGAGATGGACAAACTGCAGCTACAGGCGCCACATTCTCCTCCCTAAGAGATGGACAAACTGCAGCTACAGGCGCCACATTCTTCTCCCTAAGAGATGGACAAACTGCAGCTACAGGATCCACATTCTCCTCCCTAAGAGATGGACAAACTGCAGCTACAGGATCCACATTCTCCTCCCTAAGAGATGGACAAACTGCAGCTACAGGCGCCACATTCTCCTCCCTAAGAGATGGACAAACTGCAGCTACAGGCGCCACATTCTCCTCCCTAAGAGATGGACAAGAGACAGGGGGTGCCCAATGCTGCATCCAATTGACAAAACATATAAAGTAAAATACTTCAATAATAATAATTGGTTATTTAGTTAACCCTTTGGCCAAAGGCGTCATAAGCCTGCATACCAACGTCAAGGTATAACCAAAATAATTCAGGTCCTACACTACTCTGTGAACACTTCCTTTTACCTCTGTGAGAGGGGAAACCATAATGGGTCTTGTTCCTGCAGCAAGTGAAATGACCTTCCAAGTTAAAAGGGTGAAGGAGGAGGAGTGAGCTCTGGGGTGAGGTGCCACAGCCTCCAAAGAGTCATAGGTTAACACAGATACCCAGCAAGCTCAAACTCCCACACCCACCACAAAGTGAATATATATTTATGTCAACCAGAGAGCTACTGAGCGTGGCAATTGTATATAACAAGAGACAGGGGGTGCCACATTCTTCTCCCTAAGAGATGGACAAACTGCAGCTACAGGCGCCACATTCTCCTCCCTAAGAGATGGACAAACTGCAGCTACAGGTGCCACAGTCTCCTCCCTAAGAGATGGACAAACTGCAGCTACAGGCGCCACATTCTCCTCCCTAAGAGATGGACAAACTGCAGCTACATGTGCCACATTCTCCTCCCTAAGAGATGGACAAACTGCAGCTACAGGCGCCACATTCTCCTCCCTAAGAGATGGACAAACTGCAGCTACAGGCGCCACATTCTTCTCCCTAAGAGATGGACAAACTGCAGCTACAGGTGCCGCATTCTCCTCCCTAAGAGATGGACAAACTGCAGCTACAGGTGCCACATTCTCCTACCTAAGAGATGGACAAACTGCAGCTACAGGCGCCACATTCTTCTCCCTAAGAGATGGACAAACTGCAGCTACAGGCGCCACATTCTCCTCCCTAAGAGATGGACAAACTGCAGCTACAGGCGCCGCATTCTCCTCCCTAAGAGATGGACAAACTGCAGCTACAGGCGCCACATTCTCCTCCCTAAGAGATGGACAAACTGCAGCTACAGGCGCCGCATTCTCCTCCCTAAGAGATGGACAAACTGCAGCTACAGGCGCCACATTCTCCTCCCTAAGAGATGGACAAACTGCAGCTACAGGCGCCACATTCTCCTCCCTAAGAGATGGACAAACTGCAGCTACAGGCGCCACATTCTCCTCCCTAAGAGAGCAAGCTTGTAAAAAACGTGCAGATGCTTTTGTTTACCATGAAAATGTTAGAAATATAAAAAAATACTTCAATTAAAACAGTTGCTAAGATTTAACCCCCTTAAAGCAGCAGTCCACGCTGCCGATTGGGCTCAGGGGTTCCCTAAATGGCTGCCAGAGCAGCAGAAGAGTACCAAATATGCAAAGTTCTGTGGGGAAGATCACATGACCAGGCAGTCACTAGATACAATTGGTGCACTGCTAAAGGGGTGTGCCAGAACCTGTTCCAGAAGAGGAAGGGGATGTGACTTTGTAAATGGTTGCTATTGAAATAAAAAAATGCTTGTTACATTATAATAAGTTAGAAATGTAATTCAACGTGGTTAAAAAAAAATGCTACAAGTGTTTTCTCATAGTACAGAACTGATTTATTAAAAAATAAATAAAAGAGTAGGATATTACTTTCAAGCAAACATGTCTCATTTACCATCAGTATACCTGATTTATTTTGATCACAGGAAAGCTATATTTATCGGGAAGCAGCTATATTTAGCAATACAAACCCTTTTCCAAGTTCTGCGTGTGCGTTCTTGATTATTTGCTGGAACTTTTGTCTCGTGGAAGTTAGAATGGCCTCCCCACTCCGCACACCTGGAACAAGAGGCTGCCGTGGGATCCGTGGGATAATAATAATAAACCGGTAATGGCAATATTGGCAAAAAGTTCCTGGCACAATGAGAAGCGAGAAACCCATCAGCACAGCGACAGCTGTTTGCTTCTTTTGGGAGCTTTGTTCACTTTGGGCCCTGGAGGACCGAACCCTTTTAACCCTCTCGCTGCTCTGGTTGTGACCAGGTTAAACTTATTTTAGTGTAAGGCTTTAGAAATGGCATCCTACACAGTATTGTACGCCTTACGTTTGTCCTCCTTTTGCTTGGTTTGAGTGAAGGTGGCATGCAGTCAGTGTCTGTGCCGATGTGCTATTTCTTTGGGCGTCCCTTGGGTACGATGCCAGGTATAATGATATTTGGGGTGGGGGTGGTGCGGTGTCTGGTTCCTCTGCTTCTGAGCGTCTTCCAGTTCAGGCTCACGGCTGCCGGTGGTTTTCTTGTGGTGTTGGGTAACCCCGGAGTCAGCTGAGGGCAGTAATTGGCATGCTGATAATGGGAGTCCGTCACACAACGTGCTTCATGCTTTCTGCGAGCAGTGAGGAGTTTTCCAGCTTGCAACCTGACACAGGTGACCGGGGAACGGATCCAGGCGAACACGTGGCTCGCTTTCCAGTCTCACGTTCCCCAAATAAGCCTTTATTATTGAGGGCAGGATCACACTGGCATAGTTATGTGTTTAACCTCCTTTCTGTTTAATCCTCAAAGGGATTCAACTGATATTTGGGAGAAATACATCTTGAGAGGTGAATGGCTGAAGAAATGCCCTTTTCCCCCAAATATTAACATCTCTTTCCACTCCTGTGCAAACATAACATGTCAACCAGGAAGCCGGGGAGAGCTGCAACGTATGTTGGTCCTTTTCCGATCTATTTTTTTGACATTAACACCTTAGCAAAACATACATAGACATTACAGACAGGAATCCTCGTGGGAAAAGTGAAGCACAGCCGGTCCAGTAAGAAAACAATCCGGGGCTAAGCGAATGAATTAAAAGTATTATTTATTGGGGGTGCACAGCATGGTGGCGCAGGGGATGTACCTCTGACATGTTTCGCGCTGAGATAGCGCCTCCTCTAGGAGTATCTGGACACAGAGGCATATCCCCTGCGCCACCATGCTGTGCACCCCCAATAAAGAATATTTTTAATTCATTCACTTAGCCCCGGATTGTTTTCTTCTTGGACCGGCTGTGCTTCACATTTCCCACGAGGATTCCTGTCTGCATTGTATACCAGCTGGATGCACGCCTCTGGGACGGCATACAAACAACACGCATGTGAGTAAGAACGACATCATTATATCACTGGATATTCATATCTTGCTCTAGGGTTGCTGCCAGATAGAGACCTGCTGTTCACACTGATGTTCATTAGTTCAGATTAGGTTTTTGTCACACCATTGGCAGCAGTTAACCTGTTAATGAGCTCTGCAATCAAGACACTCCTAGTTGTTTGTGTTTACTTACCTATCCCAGGGTCCGCTTAAGCTTGCTTATTCACTTATGACTGTCAGATCTCGCACTTTGAATCACTTGGTTTGGAGGACATTCCTCCTACAGTTTCTAATACATAGACATTACTATACAAGTGACGGGGTCCCTCTTGTGATTTGTTTCGCAAGCGTTGAGTTACAATGTTTTTCCGCGCAGTACACGGCGTTGTTGAGCCAGTTTTGGTTCCTGATCTTGGCACTCGGGCAGGCTTAGGACCATGACTTGTCCTAGTCACGTCTATGCATTCGGAAAGTCATTGGGTGAGAAACTTTATGTACTAGTTCTTTCAATCACAAATAAACAACACACGGGTCTCCATGTAGGTGTAAGTCAGTGGTGACGGGTTTATGGGCACTAGTGCCCATGTAGTGGGAAGCCTTACTGTGTAGTTGTGTGTCCATGCATGGAAGTTAGGAGCACGCCAAACAGCATCTGGACCTCCTGCATATCTATCATGTGAGTTTACTCCATTTTTCATGCCACTCCGCTATTCAGTTTCACTTCAATCATTGTACCCTTGCCTGTGACATCCATGTTAGTTATACATTATTAAGGCTATTGGGAGTCCACACAGCGTGGCTATTAAGGGTTTTCCAGTGACATCACTGATTGTGGACATTGCGGAGTTTGGAGGTTCACATTCTACATGCTGTTTTATTTGGATATACAATTCTGATATAAGGATGTAACTGCATGGACGTTCCTTGTGAGCATTGCATAGGGGACAATTACCCTATTCTACTATCATGCATGGAACTGACCACTTCTATCGATCAAGATGAAAATATTAACATGTGACAAATGTCTCGGGGGGGGAGGGGAATAACAATCCCTGTAATTGCAATCGGATTTCTCCCTAGTTGACTGATCTTCAAATGTTTAGATTATTGGGCACATCCCAGTATACTGTTCATTGTTCTAAAAAGATACACAATGTGTATAATATATATTCTCCTGTGCTTATCGACCCTCTGCTGGCAGAAGGCTTGCCAATGATTTATGTGCCGTTTTGGGAAGTTTTATTTTACCTACTATACGCGGAAGATTGAGTTATAATGCAGAATGTTAGCGTTTTCAAAGGATTCAATGGTAGTTTTAACACAATATCCAAATATCCAGGCAGAAACACAGATTGACCGACCTATTTTTCCAAATAACATAGGGTGAGAATTCATACGCAAAAAGGAGCACACTTGGAGTACCCTGGGAGATATGCTAATGAAATATGCAGGGTATATTTAAATGACACATCCTCAAAGGATTTCCATACGAACTATATTGAGTTGACGTATAAGACACCTTGTGAGGAATGGAGTACTGGCGTCGGGCCCAACAGGATTAGTACCCGCAATCTGCTGGTAAAAGCCGCCGCTCTAGAAGTGTGAGCGAAACCTGATGCTAGGAAATGCTATGGTCACAGTATACATTTGAGCTGTGACAGGGGTGCTACACAGCAGCTGGGTTAGCTCACACTGCTAGAGCTGCTGCACAGAATAACAAAGTTTGTGCGTTCTCATCCTGTTGGCTTTTACACCAGTACCCTGTTCCTCACCTGGTGCGTTAGACTTGTCAACTCTCTCATCCAATGGTGGATTCTGAGGGATCCAGTGGTGGTATCCTGGTGGATTTATTTATTTTTTAGTGCCCAGTCTGCCTTCGGATTTCGGGATGCAGATCAGTTTTTGGTTAAATCCATGCTGGTCCAACATCCGCCGTTTCTGTGTGTGTGTGTGTGTGTGTATACATACAGATGTAGCAGGCGTTATAACAAATTAAATGTTGCATGCGTCATCTCCTTAACCAATTGTGTAGAATGGCCCTACAACTAACGGAACGCTCCACAAGCAAAAACATATGGCCTGGTACGGAGAGTGGAATCTCTCTCTGAGCCTAATCCGCTGTGTCCCCTCCCGCGTGTCCAGAATCCCTGGAGCAAGCTGGAAATCGGAGCCGAGTACGTCCGCTCTTCTGGTGGAGAGGGTGACCCCTTGGATCTCCTTCACGGGTGTGACACTGCTTTCTGTTAGGAGCCTCCAGGAAATTATGTCACGTGGGGGAAGCAGATCTCCGCTCTACGGGCGGGTGCATGGGAAGTCTGCGCTAAGGCGTCTGATCTCACATTAAGCTATGGTGGCTTCATCAGTGTGGCCAAGGCAAATGATCCGTGTTGGTGTTGTTTATCAGTGGTTGAAGAACAATTCTAGATTACTAATATAATTTCTTACACGCCAAACAGCATCTGGACCTCCTGCATATCTATCATGTGAGTTTACTCCATTTTTCATGCCACTCCGCTATTCAGTTTCACTTCAATCATTGTACCCTTGTCTGTGACACCCATGTTAGTTATACCTTATTAAGGCTATTGGGAGTCCACACAGCGTGGCTATTAAGGGTTTTCCAGTGACATCACTGATTGTGGACATTGCAGAGTTTGGAGGTTCACATTCTACATTTATTTATTTATTTATAAAATATTTTACCAGGAAGTAATACATTGAGAGTTACCTCTCGTTTTCAAGTATGTCCTGGGCACAGAGTAAAACAAAATAATACATGGTTACAAATACAGTTACATAAATGAACAAGGTATACATTATATACAAGACATTGCATGCACAGTTAAAGAAAATATATATTATGAGCGTATGAAACAGTTACAGACCAGATTAAAGTGTGAGACAGCCTTAGATTTGAAAGAACTTAAGCTGGTGGTGGATATGAGAGTCTCTGGTAGGTTGTTCCAGTTTTGGGGTGCACGGAATGAGAAGGAGGAACGTCCGGATACTTTGTTGAGTCTTGGGACCATGAATAGTCTTTTGGAGTCTGATCTCAGGTGATAGGTAATGCATGTGGTAGGGGTGAGGAGCTTGTTCAGGTAGCTGGGTAGCTTGCCCAGAAAGTATTTGAGGGTGAGACAGGAAAGGTGAACTTTGCGCCTAGACTCTAGTGATGACCAATCTAGTTCTTTGAGCATTTCGCAGTGATGTGTGTTGTAGTTGCATTGGAGAACAAAACGACAAATTGAATTGTAGAGGGTGTCAAGTTTGCTAAGGTGGGTTTGAGGAGCCGAGCCATATACTATGTCTCCATAGTCAATAATTGGCATTAGCATCTGCTGTGCAATACGCTTTCTGACCAGGAGACTTAGGGAGGATTTGTTCCTGTAAAGTACCCCTAGTTTGGCATAGGTCTTGGTTGTCAGGGTATCAATGTGCATCCCGAATGTTAAGTGGGAGTCAAACCATAAGCCCAGGTATTTAAAACTAGTGACAGGTGTTAGGGTGGTGGTAGCGTTGGTTCTAATCAGGAGCTCAGTCACTGGAAGCTTTACAAATTTAGTCTTGGTCCCAAATACCATTGTTACAGTCTTGTCAGTGTTTAAAAACAGTTTGTTTTGGGAAATCCAGTTTTCGAGTCTGAAAAAGTCAGACTGAAGTATGTGTTGAAGGTCAGAGAGGCTATGGCTGTGTGCATACAGGATTGTGTCATCTGCATACATGTGTATTGAGGCTTCCTTACAAGCTGTGGGAAGATCATTGATGAACACTGAGAAGAGTAGGGGCCCCAGAACAGAGCCTTGCGGTACACCACAGGTGATATCCAGGGGGTTGGAGTTAGAGCCTGAGATGGACACATGTTGGGATCTTCCTGATAGGTAGGACTGAAACCAGTTTAAAGCATGTTTCCCTATTCCAGAGCTCTGGAGTTTGTTAAGCAGGATAGCATGATCAACTGTGTCAAAAGCCTTTGCAAAATCTAGGAATACTGCACCAGTGAGTTGTCCCCGTTCCATTCCACACTGGATTTCATTGCAAACATTTAGCAGGGTAGTTACGGTGGAGTGTTTGTGACGAAACCCAGACTGGAATTGGCTAGGGAAATTTGTCTTGGTGTAGAAATCGCTTAATTGGGAGTGGACACATTTTTCCATAACTTTGGATAGAATTGGGAGAAGTGAGATTGGCCTGTAGTTTGAGACAGTGTTTTTGTCCCCACTTTTGAAGATTGGGACAACTCTGGCAGTTTTCCAGGTCTTAGGGATATGGCCTGCAGACAGGATAGAGTTGACTATGGACGCAATTGGTTTGGCAATGGCTGGGGCACCAAGTCGTAGGAACCTAGATTGTAGTAAGTCGGGTCCACATTGGCTGCTTAGTTTTAGTTTGAGGAGCGCTTGTGTAATCTCCTCTTCAGATACTGGGCTAAATTGAAAATTGTGGGCAGTGTTGGGAGGGGGTGGGACTGTAGGGATACTCCCAGGATGAGATTCATGTTTGGGGTTTGTGCTGCGTTTCGCTAATAAGTTAGTGGCACACCCCACAAAGTAATCATTGAATGCATTTGCAATGTCAGTGGGGTTTGTCAGAGTAATATCCCCCTTAGTGATATTACTTGGTTGTTGATGGTTAGGAGCCTGGAATATATTGTTGATAACCTTCCAGAAGTTATCTGGGTTTGATGTATTCTGGAGGAGATTGTCAGAGTAATATTTTGCTTTTGCATGCCTTGTTTGCCTTGTGCACATGTTCCGCAGGCATCTGTAGTGATTGAGATCCTTGGTAGTGCCAGTTACTTTGTGGCTTTTCCACAAGGCATCCCTGAACTGGTAGAGTGCTATAAGGTCAGGTGTAACCCATGGAAGGTGGGCCCCCCGTACCCTTATTCTGCGTAGTGGAACATGGGTATCACATAGTTTTAAGAACTCGGATTGGAAATAGTCGAGCGCAGAATCAGGGTCGGGAATTAAGTCGATTCTGTAGTAAGATCAGCCAGAAACTGTTGTGGGTTAAAGTTTCTAAATGTTCTAGTGAGGAGAACTTTAGGGCTTGAATGGGGCGGTTTAATTTTCCTTACACAGTACACTATTGCATGGTCACTGAAAATGTCAGGAAGGATGCCAGAGGACATGCTGTTTTATTTGGATATACAATTCTGATATAAGGATGTAACTGCATGGACGTTCCTTGTGAGCATTGCATAGGGGACAATTACCCTATTCTACTATCATGCATGGAACTGACCACTTCTATCGATCAAGATGAAAATATTAACATGTGACAAATGTCTCGGGGGGGGGGGGAGGGGGGGGGAATAACAATCCCTGTAATTGCAATCGGATTTCTCCCTAGTTGACTGATCTTCAAATGTTTAGATTATTGGGCACATCCCAGTATACTGTTCATTGTTCTAAAAAGATACACGTGTATAACATATATTCTCCTGTGCTTATCGACCCTCTGCTGGCAGAAGGCTTGCCAATGATTTATGTGCCGTTTTGGGAAGTTTTATTTTACCTACTATACGCGGAAGATTGAGTTATAATGCAGAATGTTAGCGTTTTCAAAGGATTCAATGGTAGTTTTAACACAATATCCAAATATCCAGGCAGAAACACAGATTGACCTACCTATTTTTCCAAATAACATAGGGTGAGAATTCATACGCAAAAAGGAGCACACTTGGAGTACCCTGGGAGATATGCTAATGAAATATGCAGGGTATATTTAAATGACACATCCTCAAAGGATTTCCATATGAACTATATTGAGTTGACGTATAAGACACCTTGTGAGGAATGGAGTACTGGCGTCGGGCCCAACAGGATTAGTACCCGCAATCTGCTGGTAAAAGCCGCCGCTCTAGCAGTGTGAGCGAAACCTGATGCTAGGAAATGCTATGGTCACAGTATACATTTGAGCTGTGACAGGAGTGCTACACAGCAGCTGGGTTAGCTCACACTGCTAGAGCTGCTGCACAGAATAACAAAGGTTGTGCGTTCTCATCCTGTTGGCTTTTACACCAGTACCCTGTTCCTCACCTGGTGCGTTAGACTTGTCAACTCTCTCATCCAATGGTGGAGTCTGAGGGATCCAGTTGGTATGGATCCAGTGGTGGTATCCTGGTGGATTTATTTATTTTTTAGTGCCCAGTCTGCCTTCAGATTTCGGGATGCGGATCAGTTTTTGGTTAAATCCATGCTGGTCCAACATCCGCCGTTTGTGTGTATGTGTGTGTGTATACATACAGATGTAGCAGGCGTTATAACAAATTAAATGTTGCATGCGTCATCTCCTTAACCAATTGTGTAGAATGGCCCTACAACTAACGGAACGCTCCACAAGCGAAAACATATGGCCTGGTACGGAGAGTGGAATCTCTCTCTGAGCCTAATCCGCTGTGTCCCTTCCCGCGTGTCCAGAATCCCTGGAGCAAGCTGGAAATCGGAGCCGAGTACGTCCGCTCTTCTGGTGGAGAGGGTGACCCCTTGGATCTCCTTCACCGGTGTGACACTGCTTTCTGTTAGGAGCCTCCAGGAAATGATGTCAGGTGGGGGAAGCAGATCTCCGCTCTACGGGTGGGTGCATGGGAAGTCTGCGCTAAGGCGTCTGATCTCACATTAAGCTATGGTGGCTTCACCAGTGTGGCCAAGGCAAATGATCCGTGTTGGTGTTGTTTATCAGTGGTTGAAGAACAATTCTAGATTACTAATATAATTTCTTACAGAAAGTTTGTGAATATATTCGATGATTTAGACAAAGGAATTGCTAAAAAAAAACCCACAATCTGAGGATTATAATTGCATGCAGTTCATGATCAATATTTAAAAAAAAAATGTAAATATACATATAATTCCCAATATAAACAGGTATACTTGAATGAGTGTAGAAAAGAGAGAGAGGTAGACAGGGTATTACTGTAGGTAAATGATATACTTAAAATCCTTATATTAAAACTGTTCACTAAAAGTCTCACGTTGTCTCTGAATCTTCAATAGCTGATGTTTGGGTCAACAGACGGTTAATAATAAGAATGGTAATCATCCCTAATAGGAATAAGTTATCAAAGTAGGGGGACAAAGAATTGAACTTGCAATAAATACACACACCCCCCACCCCCCTTAAATCAAGCATAATTGAAACATACACATTAAAAATATACATATTTAAAATGAAAACTTAGCCTATATAGAAACCGCACGTATTAACAGGAAGGCATCATGTTATCCGGGTTAATAAGCGCGTATTAACAGGAAGGCATCATGTTATCCGGGTTAATAAGCGCGTATTAACAGGAAGGCATCATGTTATCCGGGTTAATAAGCACGTATTAACAGGAACGCATCATGTTATCCGGGTTAATAAGCGCGTATTAACAGGAAGGCATCATGTTATCCGGGTTAATAAGCGCGTATTAACAGGAACGCATCATGTTATCCGGGTTAATAAGCACGTATTAACAGGAACGCATCATGTTATCCGGGTTAATAAGCGCGTATTAACAGGAACGCATCATGTTATCCGGGTTAATAAGCGCGTATTAACGGGAACGCATCATGTTATCCGGGTTAATAAGCTCGTATTAACAGGAGCGCATCATGTTATCCGGGTTAATAAGCGCGTATTAACAGGAAGGCATCATGTTATCCGGGTTAATAAGCGCGTATTAACAGGAACGCATCATGTTATCCGGGTTAATAAGCGCGTATTAACAGGAACGCATCATGTTATCCGGGTTAATAAGCGCGTATTAACAGGAAGGCATCATGTTATCCGGGTTAATAAGCGCGTATTAACAGGAACGCATCATGTTATCCGGGTTAATAAGCGCGTATTAACGGGAACGCATCATGTTATCCGGGTTAATAAGCGCGTATTAACAGGAACGCATCATGTTATCCGAGTTAATAAGCGCGTATTAACAGGAGCGCATCATGTTATCCGGGTTAATAAGCTCGTATTAACAGGAAGGCATCATGTTATCCGGGTTAATAAGCGCGTATTAACAGGAACGCATCATGTTATCCGGGTTAATAAGCGCGTATTAACAGGAACGCATCATGTTATCCGGGTTAATAAGCGCGTATTAACAGGAGCGCATCATGTTATCCGGGTTAATAAGCGCGTATTAACAGGAACGCATCATGTTATCGGGTTAATAAGCGCGTATTAACAGGAAGGCATCATGTTATCCGGGTTAATAAGCGTGTATTAACGGGAACGCATCATGTTATCCGGGTTAAGCACGTATTAACAGGAAGGCATCATGTTATCCGGGTTAATAAGCGCGTATTAACGGGAAGGCATCATGTTATCCGGGTTAATAAGCGCGTATTAACGGGAAGGCATCATGTTATCCGGGTTAATAAGCGCGTATTAACGGGAACGCATCATGTTATCCGGGTTAATAAGCGCGTATTAACAGGAGCGCATCATGTTATCCGGGTTAATAAGCGCGTATTAACGGGAACGCATCATGTTATCCGGGTTAATAAGTGCGTATTAACGGGAACGCATCATGTTATCCGGGTTAATAAGCGCGTATTAACAGGAAGGCATCATGTTATCCGGGTTAATAAGCGCGTATTAACAGGAAGGCATCATGTTATCCGGGTTAATAAGCGCGTATTAACAGGAACGCATCATGTTATCCGGGTTAATAAGCGCGTATTAACAGGAGCGCATCATGTTATCCGGGTTAATAAGCGCGTATTAACGGGAACGCATCATGTTATCCGGGTTAATAAGCGCGTATTAACGGGAACGCATCATGTTATCCGGGTTAATAAGCGCGTATTAACGGGAAGGCATCATGTTTTCCGGGTTAATAAGCGCGTATTAACGGGAAGGCATCATGTTATCCGGGTTAATAAGCGCGTATTAACGGGAAGGCATCATGTTATCCGGGTTAATAAGCGCGTATTAACGGGAAGGCATCATGTTATCCGGGTTAATAAGCGCGTATTAACGGGAAGGCATCATGTTATCCGGGTTAATAAGCGCGTATTAACGGGAACGCATCATGTTATCCGGGTTAATAAGCGCGTATTAACGGGAACGCATCATGTTATCCGGGTTAATAAGCGCATATTAACAGGAAAGCATCATGTTATCCGGGTTAATAAGCGCGTATTAACAGGAAAGCATCATGTTATCCGGGTTAATAAGCGCGTATTAACAGGAAGGCATCATGTTATCCGGGTTAATAAGCGCGTATTAACGGGAGCGCATCATGTTATCCGGGTTAATAAGCGCGTATTAACGGGAACGCATCATGTTTTCCGGGTTAATAAGCGCGTATTAACAGGAACGCATCATGTTATCCGGGTTAATAAGCGCGTATTAACGGGAACGCATCATGTTATCCGGGTTAATAAGCGCGTATTAACAGGAGCGCATCATGTTATCCGGGTTAATAAGCGCGTATTAACGGGAACGCATCATGTTATCCGGGTTAATAAGCGCGTATTAACAGGAAGGCATCATGTTATCCGGGTTATTAAGCGCGTATTAACAGGAAGGCATCATGTTATCCGGGTTATTAAGCGCGTATTAACAGGAAGGCATCATGTTATCCGGGTTAATAAGCGCGTATTAACGGGAACGCATCATGTTATCGGGGTTAATAAGCGCGTATTAACAGGAAGGCATCATGTTATCCGGGTTAATAAGCGCGTATTAACAGGAAGGCATCATGTTATCCGGGTTAATAAGCGCGTATTAACAGGAAGGCATCATGTTATCCGGGTTAATAAGCTCGTATTTACAGGAAGGCATCATGTTATCCGGGTTAATAAGCGCGTATTAACGGGAACGCATCATGTTATCCGGGTTAATAAGCGCGTATTAACGGGAACGCATCATGTTTTCCGGGTTAATAAGCGCGTATTAACAGGAACGCATCATGTTATCCGGGTTAATAAGCGCGTATTAACGGGAACGCATCATGTTATCCGGGTTAATAAGCGCGTATTAACAGGAGCGCATCATGTTATCCGGGTTAATAAGCGCGTATTAACGGGAACGCATCATGTTATCCGGGTTAATAAGCGCGTATTAACAGGAAGGCATCATGTTATCCGGGTTATTAAGCGCGTATTAACAGGAAGGCATCATGTTATCCGGGTTATTAAGCGCGTATTAACAGGAAGGCATCATGTTATCCGGGTTAATAAGCGCGTATTAACGGGAACGCATCATGTTATCGGGGTTAATAAGCGCGTATTAACAGGAAGGCATCATGTTATCCGGGTTAATAAGCGCGTATTAACAGGAAGGCATCATGTTATCCGGGTTAATAAGCGCGTATTAACAGGAAGGCATCATGTTATCCGGGTTAATAAGCTCGTATTTACAGGAAGGCATCATGTTATCCGGGTTAATAAGCGCGTATTAACGGGAACGCATCATGTTATCCGGGTTAATAAGCGCGTATTAACGGGAACGCATCATGTTATCCGGGTTAATAAGCGCGTATTAACGGGAACGCATCATGTTATCCGGGTTAATAAGCGCGTATTAACGGGAAGGCATCATGTTATCCGGGTTAATAAGCGCGTATTAACGGGAAGGCATCATGTTATCCGGGTTAATAAGCGCGTATTAACGGGAACGCATCATGTTATCCGGGTTAATAAGCGCGTATTAACGGGAACGCATCATGTTATCCGGGTTTATAAGCGCGTATTAACGGGAACGCATCATGTTATCCGGGTTAATAAGCGCGTATTAACGGGAACGCATCATGTTATCCGGGTTAATAAGCGCGTATTAACAGGAACGCATCATGTTATCCGGGTTAATAAGCGCGTATTAACGGGAACGCATCATGTTATCCGGGTTAATAAGCGCGTATTAACAGGAATGCATCATGTTATCCGGGTTAATAAGCGCATATTTACATGAGCGCATCATGTTATCCGGGTTAATAAGCGCATATTAACAGGAAGGCATCATGTTATCCGGGTTAATAAGCGCGTATTTACATGAGCGCATCATGTTATCCGGGTTAATAAGCGCGTATTAACAGGAACGCATCATGTTATCCGGGTTAATAAGCGCGTATTAACGGGAACGCATCATGTTATCGGGGTTAATAAGCGCGTATTAACAGGAACGCATCATGTTATCCGGGTTAATAAGCGCGTATTAACAGGAACGCATCATGTTATCCGGGTTAATAAGCGCGTATTAACAGGAACGCATCATGTTATCCGGGTTAATAAGCGCATATTAACAGGAAGGCATCATGTTATCCGGGTTAATAAGCGCGTATTAACAGGAACGCATCATGTTATCCGGGTTAATAAGCGCGTATTAACGGGAAGGCATCATGTTATCGGGGTTAATAAGCGCGTATTAACAGGAAGGCATCATGTTATCCGGGTTAATAAGCGCGTATTAACAGGAAGGCATCATGTTATCCGGGTTAATAAGCGCGTATTAACAGGAAGGCATCATGTTATCGGGGTTAATAAGCGCGTATTAACAGGAAGGCATCATGTTATCCGGGTTAATAAGCGCGTATTAACGGGAACGCATCATGTTATCCGGGTTAATAAGCGCGTATTAACGGGAACGCATCATGTTATCCGGGTTAATAAGCGCGTATTAACGGGAAGGCATCATGTTATCCGGGTTAATAAGCGCGTATTAACAGGAAGGCATCATGTTATCCGGGTTAATAAGCGCGTATTAACAGGAACGCATCATGTTATCCGGGTTAATAAGCGCGTATTAACGGGAAGGCATCATGTTATCGGGGTTAATAAGCGCGTATTAACAGGAAGGCATCATGTTATCCGGGTTAATAAGCGCGTATTAACAGGAAGGCATCATGTTATCCGGGTTAATAACGCCGGCTGCGTGTGTTTATCGCGTGGCGGATATCCTGTGTACAGTATATGTATAATTTCAATGTGCTGTTGAGCACCCAATGCCCAACATGTATATATTGCAAATTATAGAAATACAAAATATCTGTTCCAGGAGAAAACACTGCGAACAAAACTTCAAAAGTGTATTGTGCCTCGGCTATTCTGTAGCCCCCATGTTCGATATAGTATGGCCAGATAGCTTTACTCAGCCCCCTTTTCAAAGCACACCAAGCCCTGTGATATTTTCTTGACTTTATTGGAAAGGCATAAGATATATATAGGCACTTGCAGATGGTATGATGTGATGAGAGAGTGCTTCTCTGTGTAGGTGCGTTGTAATGAGGGGCAGGTAAAACAGAATGGCCTTGCTGTGGAGTGTAGCATTAGGGGGTTACTCACTCAGCCAGTGCAGGAAGGAAAAGGAAGTGAGGAGCAAGGGTCACACAATGAGTGAGATGGGACTAAACTAACTCACCACAGACAGGAGGGAGGTCAGAATAGCCCATTCTGAGAAGGATCTCAGAGGTTGCTATAGCAACCCACTGACTAAATGTACAGAGGCAGGGATTGCAAAATTGTGTCTATCACACAGACACTGTTTTCAGAGCAAATATACATGAAGCTGAAATAAGGCACGGACAGGCAGAAGCTGCACAGGGGGGCGGGGGGGGGAACAGAAATATGAATCCTGTTCTAGGCACCGAGACCCCAGGGAGGCTTGTGTCGTATTTAGGATACTTCTTGTTATCTTTGCCAAGCAGCTTTGCGTTTCTTTATTGTATTGAGTAACCACCTCTGCTGACTGCTGTTCTGTGTATCCACTACTCTTTCAGTGAAGGACTTTTATTTTAGGTTTCGCACCCCCCAGTTTCTATTCCTACATTTCTTGTTCTAGCATTATTTCTTCTCGTGTAAATGCTTCCTGCACCCTAATGATATTCTTTTACGTATCCCGAAGTTTCCGTGGTTATTTCTGTGTGGCCCCCCTACAAGTTATTACAAGCTGCGAGTAACGAGGCGTATAGTCTTTCTTACTTCAGATACGACATGAATCCCGGGGAATAAGCGCTCCAGCCGTGCGTCCTTACTATGCCAGGGAGAATGCCTTGCCTCGTTTCCAGCAGATAACATTCCCACATCTCGCACTCCCACAACCCTGTCCTTCCCCATTATCTCTGAGCATACAAGCCACTGCTGCCAAGGATTCTGGGTAATCCCATGCAAATGAGCGCTCGGTGTGTCACCTTTCAGAAGCCACCATGTTCCCATAAAACCAAGGCACTAAACGTTTCGGCACCTCTGGCCTGGGGGGTAACGCCCACCTGAGAGATGTTCTCGGGGCCTCATTCCCCTCTCCCTTCTTCCCCAGTGCACCAACGGGCACCTGATGTGCGCCGGCTGCTTTATCCACCTCCTGGCAGACGCCCGGCTGAAGGAAGAGCAGGCCACGTGCCCCAACTGCCGGTGCGAGATCAGTAAGAGCCTGTGCTGCAGGAACCTGGCGGTGGAGAAGGCGGTGAGCGAGCTGCCGTCAGACTGCGGCTTCTGCATGAAGCAGTTTCCCCGCTCCCTGCTGGAGAGGCACAAGAAGGAGGAGTGTCAGGACAGGTGAGGGCCGGCGGCCTCGTGTCTATGGGAGAGTCACGCGGGGTGGGGAGGTACGGCCTCGTGTCTATGGGAGAGTCACGCGGGGTGGGGGGGGTACGGCCTCGTGTCTATGGGAGAGTCACGCGGGGTGGGGGGGGTACGGCCTCGTGTCTATGGGAGAGTCACGCGGGGTGGGGGAGGTACGGCCTCGTGTCTATGGGAGAGTCACGCGGGGTGGGGGAGGTACGGCCTCGTGTCTATGGGAGAGTCACGCGGGGTGGGGGAGGTACGGCCTCGTGTCTATGGGAGAGTCACGCGGGGTGGGGGAGGTACGGCCTCGTGTCTATGGGAGAGTCACGCGGGGTGGGGGAGGTACGGCCTCGTGTCTATGGGAGAGTCACGCGGGGTGGGGGAGGTACGGCCTCGTGTCTATGGGAGAGTCACGCGGGGTGGGGAGGTACGGCCTCGTGTCTATATGGGAGAGTCACGCGGGCCAGGGACAGTATGTCTGTATGGGAGAATCACACGTGGGACAGGGACCGTATGTCTGTATGGGAGAATCACGCGCGGGCCAGGGACCGTATGTCTGTATGGGAGATTCACACGCGGGACAGGGACCGTATGTCTGTATGGGAGAATCACACGGGACAGGGACCGTATGTCTGTATGGGAGATTCACACGCGGGACAGGGACCGTATGTCTGTATGGGAGAATCACACGCGGGACAGGGACCGTATGTCTGTATGGGAGAATCACACGCAGGACAGGGACCGTATGTCTGTATGGGAGAATCACACGCAGGACTGGGGCCGTATGTCTGTATGGGGGAGTCACACGGGACAGGGACCGTATGTCTGTATGGGAGATTCACACGGGACAGGGGCCGTATGTCTGTATGGGAGAATCACACGCGGGACAGGGACCGTATGTCTGTATGGGAGATTCACACGCGGGACAGGGACCGTATGTCTGTATGGCAGATTCACACGGGACAGGGGCCGTATGTCTGTATGGGAGAATCACAGGGGATAGGGACCGTATGTCTGTATGGGAGAATCACACGCGGGACAGGGACCATAAGTCTGTATGGGAGATTCACACGCGGGCCAGGGACCATATGTCTGTATGGGAGATTCACACGCGGGACAGGGACCGTATGTCTGTATGGGAGAATCACACGCGGGCCAGGGACCGTATGTCTGTATGGGAGAATCACACGCGTGCCAGGGACCGTATGTCTGTATGGGAGATTCACACGCGGGACAGGGACCGTATGTCTGTATGGGAGAATCACACGCGGGACAGGGACCGTATGTCTGTATGGGAGATTCACACGCGGGCCAGGGACCGTATGTCTGTATGGGGGAGTCACACGGGACAGGGACCGTATGTCTGTATGGGAGATTCACACGCGGGCCAGGGACCGTATGTCTGTATGGGAGAATCACACGCGGGACAGGGACCGTATGTCTGTATGGGAGAATCACACGCGGGACAGGGACCGTATGTCTGTATGGGAGAATCACACGCAGGACAGGGACCGTATGTCTGTATGGGAGAATCACACGCGGGACAGGGGGACCGTATGTCTGTATGGGGGAATCACACACGGGACAGGGACCGTATGTCTGTATGGGAGAATCACACGCGGGACAGGGACCGTATGTCTGTATGGGAGAATCACACGCGGGCCAGGGACCGTATGTCTGTATGGGAGAATCACACGCGGGACAGGGACCGTATGTCTGTATGGGGGAATCACACGCGGGACAGGGACCGTATGTCTGTATGGGAGAATCACACGCGGGACAGGGACCGTATGTCTGTATGGGAGAATCACACGCGGGCCAGGGACCATATGTCTGTATGGGAGAATCACACGCGGGACAGGGACCGTATGTCTGTATGGGGGAATCACACGCGGGACAGGGGGACCGTATGTCTGTATGGGAGAATCACACGCGGGCCAGGGACCGTATGTCTGTATGGGAGATTCACACGCGGGACAGGGACCGTATGTCTGTATGGGAGATTCACACGCGGGCCAGGGACCGTATGTCTGTATGGGAGAATCACACGCGTGCCAGGGACCGTATGTCTGTATGGGAGATTCACACGCGGGCCAGGGACCGTATGTCTGTATGGGAGAATCACACGCGGGCCAGGGACCGTATGTCTGTATGGGAGAATCACACACGGGACAGGGACCGTATGTCTGTATGGGAGATTCACACGCGGGACAGGGACCGTATGTCTGTATGGGAGATTCACACGCGGGACAGGGACCGTATGTCTGTATGGGAGAATCACACACGGGACAGGGACCGTATGTCTGTATGGGAGAATCACACGCGGGCCAGGGACCGTATGTCTGTATGGGAGAATCACACGCGGGCCAGGGACCGTATGTCTGTATGGGAGATTCACACGCGGGACAGGGACCGTATGTCTGTATGGGAGAATCACACGCGGGACAGGGACCGTATGTCTGTATGGGAGAGTCACACGGGACAGGGACCGTATGTCTGTATGGGAGAATCACACGCGGGCCAGGGACCGTATGTCTGTATGGGAGAATCACACGCGTGACAGGGACCGTATGTCTGTATGGGAGAATCACACGCGGGCCAGGGACCGTATGTCTGTATGGGAGAATCACACGGGACAGGGACCGTATGTCTGTATGGGAGATTCACACGCGGGACAGGGACCGTATGTCTGTATGGGAGATTCACACGCGGGACAGGGACCGTATGTCTGTATGGGAGAATCACACGCGTGCCAGGGACCGTATGTCTGTATGGGAGAATCACACGCGGGCCAGGGACCGTATGTCTGTATGGGAGATTCACACGTGGGCCAGGGACCGTATGTCTGTATGGGAGATTCACACGGGACAGTGACCGTATGTCTGTATGGGAGAATCACACGCGGGCCAGGGACCGTATGTCTGTATGGGAGAATCACACACGGGCCAGGGACCGTATGTCTGTATGGGAGATTCACACACGGGCCAGGGACCGTATGTCTGTATGGGAGAATCACACGCAGGACAGGGACCGTATGTCTGTATGGGAGATTCACACACGGGCCAGGGACCGTATGTCTGTATGGGAGAATCACACGCAGGACAGGGACCGTATGTCTGTATGGGAGATTCACACGCGGGACAGGGGCCGTATGACTGTATGGGGGAGTCACACGGGACAGGGACCGTATGTCTGTATGGGAGAGTCACACGGGACAGGGACCGTATGTCTGTATGGGAGAATCACACGCGGGCCAGGGACCGTATGTCTGTATGGGAGAATCACACGCAGGACAGGGACCGTATGTCTGTATGGGAGATTCACACGCGGGACAGGGGCCGTATGTCTGTATGGGAGAATCACACGCGGGCCAGGGACCGTATGTCTGTATGGGAGAATCACACGCGGGCCAGGGACCGTATGTCTGTATGGGAGAATCACACGCAGGACAGGGACCGTATGTCTGTATGGGAGATTCACACGCGGGACAGGGGCCGTATGTCTGTATGGGGGAGTCACACGGGACAGGGACCGTATGTCTGTATGGGAGAGTCACACGGGACAGGGACCGTATGTCTGTATGGGAGATTCACACGCGGGACAGGGGCCGTATGTCTGTATGGGGGAGTCACACGGGACAGGGACCGTATGTCTGTATGGGAGAGTCACACGGGACAGGGACCGTATGTCTGTATGGGAGAGTCACACGGGACAGGGACCGTATGTCTGTATGGGAGAATCATACGCAGCCCAGGGACCGTATGTCTGTATGGGAGAATCACACACGGGACAGGGACCGTATGTCTGTATGCGAGAATCACACACGGGACAGGGACCATATGTCTGTATGGGAGAATCATGCGCGGGCCAGGGACCGTATGTCTGTATGGGAGATTCACACGCGGGACAGGGACCGTATGTCTGTATGGGAGATTCACACGCGGGACAGGGACCGTATGTCTGTATGGGAGAATCACACGCGGGCCAGGGACCGTATGTCTGTATGGGAGAATCACACACGGGACAGGGACCGTATGTCTGTATGGGAGAATCACACGCGGGACAGGGACCGTATGTCTGTATGGGAGAATCAGACGCGGGCCAGGGACCGTATGTCTGTATGGGAGAATCACACGGGACAGGGACCGTATGTCTGTATGGGAGATTCACACGCGGGACAGGGACCGTATGTCTGTATGGGAGAATCACACACGGGACAGGGACCGTATGTCTGTATGGGAGAATCACACGCGGGACAGGGACCGTATGTCTGTATGGGAGAATCACACGCAGGACAGGGGCCGTATGTCTGTATGGGGGAGTCACACGGGACAGGGACCGTATGTCTGTATGGGAGATTCACACGGGACAGGGGCCGTATGTCTGTATGGGAGAATCACACGCGGGACAGGGACCGTATGTCTGTATGGCAGATTCACACGGGACAGGGACCGTATGTCTGTATGGGAGAATCACACGCGGGACAGGGGGACCGTATGTCTGTATGGGAGAATCACACGCGGGACAGGGACCGTATGTCTGTATGGGAGAATCACACGCGGGACAGGGACCGTATGTCTGTATGGGAGAATCACACGCGGGACAGGGACCGTATGTCTGTATGGGAGAATCACACGCGGGACAGGGACCGTATGTCTGTATGGGGGAATCACACGCGGGACAGGGACCGTATGTCTGTATGGGAGAATCACACGCGGGCCAGGGACCGTATGTCTGTATGGGAGATTCACACGGGACAGGGACCGTATGTCTGTATGGGAGAATCACACGCGGGACAGGGACCGTATGTCTGTATGGGGGAATCACACGCGGGACAGGGACCGTATGTCTGTATGGGAGAATCACACGCGGGCCAGGGACCGTATGTCTGTATGGGAGATTCACACGGGACAGGGACCGTATGTCTGTATGGGAGAATCACAGGGGATAGGGACCGTATGTCTGTATGGGAGATTCACACGCGGGACAGGGACCGTATGTCTGTATGGGAGATTCACGCGGGCCAGGGACCGTATGTCTGTATGGGAGATTCACACGCGGGCCAGGGACCGTATGTCTGTATGGGAGAATCACACGCGGGCCAGGGACCGTATGTCTGTATGGGAGAATCACACGCGGGACAGGGACCGTATGTCTGTATGGGAGAATCACACGCGTGCCAGGGACCGTATGTCTGTATGGGAGAATCACACGCTGGACAGGGACCGTATGTCTGTATGGGAGAATCACACGCGGGACAGGGACCGTATGTCTGTATGGGAGAATCACACGCGGGACAGGGACCGTATGTCTGTATGGGAGAATCACACGCGGGACAGGGACCGTATGTCTGTATGGGAGAATCACACGCGGGACAGGGACCGTATGTCTGTATGGGAGAATCAAACGCGGGACAGGGACCGTATGTCTGTATGGGAGAATCACACGCGGGACAGGGACCGTATGTCTGTATGGGAGATTCACACGCGGGACAGGGACCGTATGTCTGTATGGGAGATTCACATGCGGGACAGGGACCGTATGTCTGTATGGGAGAATCACACGCGGGACAGGGACCGTATGTCTGTATGGGGGAATCACACGCGGGACAGGGGGACCGTATGTCTGTATGGGAGAATCACACGCGGGCCAGGGACCGTATGTCTGTATGGGAGATTCACACACGGGACAGGGACCGTATGTCTGTATGGGAGAATCACACGCGGGCCAGGGGCCGTATGTCTGTATGGGAGATTCACACGCGGGACAGGGACCGTATGTCTGTATGGGAGAATCACACGCGGGCCAGGGACCGTATGTCTGTATGGGAGAATCACACGCGGGCCAGGGACCGTATGTCTGTATGGGAGATTCACACGCGGGCCAGGGACCATATGTCTGTATGGGAGATTCACACGCGGGACAGGGACCGTATGTCTGTATGGGAGATTCACACGCGGGCCAGGGACCGTATGTCTGTATGGGAGATTCACACGCGGGACAGGGACCGTATGTCTGTATGGGAGATTCACACGGGCCAGGGACCGTATGTCTGTATGGGAGAATCACACGCGGGACAGGGACCGTATGTCTGTATGGGAGAATCACACGCGGGACAGGGACCGTATGTCTGTATGGGAGAATCACACGCGGGACAGGGACCGTATGTCTGTATGGGAGATTCACACGCGGGACAGGGACCGTATGTCTGTATGGGAGATTCACACGCGGGCCAGGGACCGTATGTCTGTATGGGGGAATCACACGCGGGACAGGGACCGTATGTCTGTATGGGAGATTCACACGCGGGACAGGGACCGTATGTCTGTATGGGAGAATCACACGCGGGCCAGGGACCGTATGTCTGTATGGGAGAATCACACGCGTGCCAGGGACCGTATGTCTGTATGGGAGATTCACACGCGGGCCAGGGACCGTATGTCTGTATGGGAGAATCACACGCGGGCCAGGGACCGTATGTCTGTATGGGAGAATCACACGCTGGCCAGGGACCGTATGTCTGTATGGGAGATTCACACGCGGGACAGGGACCGTATGTCTGTATGGGAGATTCACACGCGGGACAGGGACCGTATGTCTGTATGGGAGAATCACACACGGGACAGGGACCGTATGTCTGTATGGGAGAATCACACGCGGGACAGGGACCGTATGTCTGTATGGGAGAATCATACGGGCCAGGGACCGTATGTCTGTATGGGAGAATCACACGCGGGCCAGGGACCGTATGTCTGTATGGGAGAGTCACACGGGACAGGGACCGTATGTCTGTATGGGGGAATCACACGCGGGCCAGGGACCGTATGTCTGTATGGGAGAATCACACGCGGGACAGGGACCGTATGTCTGTATGGGAGAATCACACGCGGGCCAGGGACCGTATGTCTGTATGGGAGAATCACACGGGACAGGGACCGTATGTCTGTATGGGAGATTCACACGCGGGACAGGGACCGTATGTCTGTATGGGAGATTCACACGCGGGACAGGGACCGTATGTCTGTATGGGAGAATCACACGCGTGCCAGGGACCGTATGTCTGTATGGGAGATTCACACGGGACAGGGGCCGTATGTCTGTATGGGAGAATCACACGCGGGACAGGGACCGTATGTCTGTATGGCAGATTCACACGGGACAGGGACCGTATGTCTGTATGGGAGAATCACACGCGGGACAGGGGGACCGTATGTCTGTATGGGAGAATCACACGCGGGACAGGGACCGTATGTCTGTATGGGAGAATCACACGCGGGACAGGGACCGTATGTCTGTATGGGAGAATCACACGCGGGACAGGGACCGTATGTCTGTATGGGAGAATCACACGCGGGACAGGGACCGTATGTCTGTATGGGGGAATCACACGCGGGACAGGGACCGTATGTCTGTATGGGAGAATCACACGCGGGCCAGGGACCGTATGTCTGTATGGGAGATTCACACGGGACAGGGACCGTATGTCTGTATGGGAGAATCACACGCGGGACAGGGACCGTATGTCTGTATGGGGGAATCACACGCGGGACAGGGACCGTATGTCTGTATGGGAGAATCACACGCGGGCCAGGGACCGTATGTCTGTATGGGAGATTCACACGGGACAGGGACCGTATGTCTGTATGGGAGAATCACAGGGGATAGGGACCGTATGTCTGTATGGGAGATTCACACGCGGGACAGGGACCGTATGTCTGTATGGGAGATTCACGCGGGCCAGGGACCGTATGTCTGTATGGGAGATTCACACGCGGGCCAGGGACCGTATGTCTGTATGGGAGAATCACACGCGGGCCAGGGACCGTATGTCTGTATGGGAGAATCACACGCGGGACAGGGACCGTATGTCTGTATGGGAGAATCACACGCGTGCCAGGGACCGTATGTCTGTATGGGAGAATCACACGCTGGACAGGGACCGTATGTCTGTATGGGAGAATCACACGCGGGACAGGGACCGTATGTCTGTATGGGAGAATCACACGCGGGACAGGGACCGTATGTCTGTATGGGAGAATCACACGCGGGACAGGGACCGTATGTCTGTATGGGAGAATCACACGCGGGACAGGGACCGTATGTCTGTATGGGAGAATCAAACGCGGGACAGGGACCGTATGTCTGTATGGGAGAATCACACGCGGGACAGGGACCGTATGTCTGTATGGGAGATTCACACGCGGGACAGGGACCGTATGTCTGTATGGGAGATTCACACGCAGGACAGGGACCGTATGTCTGTATGGGAGAATCACACGCGGGACAGGGACCGTATGTCTGTATGGGGGAATCACACGCGGGACAGGGGGACCGTATGTCTGTATGGGAGAATCACACGCGGGCCAGGGACCGTATGTCTGTATGGGAGATTCACACACGGGACAGGGACCGTATGTCTGTATGGGAGAATCACACGCGGGCCAGGGGCCGTATGTCTGTATGGGAGATTCACACGCGGGACAGGGACCGTATGTCTGTATGGGAGAATCACACGCGGGCCAGGGACCGTATGTCTGTATGGGAGAATCACACGCGGGCCAGGGACCGTATGTCTGTATGGGAGATTCACACGCGGGCCAGGGACCATATGTCTGTATGGGAGATTCACACGCGGGACAGGGACCGTATGTCTGTATGGGAGATTCACACGCGGGCCAGGGACCGTATGTCTGTATGGGAGATTCACACGCGGGACAGGGACCGTATGTCTGTATGGGAGAATCACACGCGGGACAGGGACCGTATGTCTGTATGGGAGAATCACACGCGGGACAGGGACCGTATGTCTGTATGGGAGATTCACACGCGGGACAGGGACCGTATGTCTGTATGGGAGATTCACACGCGGGCCAGGGACCGTATGTCTGTATGGGGGAATCACACGCGGGACAGGGACCGTATGTCTGTATGGGAGATTCACACGCGGGACAGGGACCGTATGTCTGTATGGGAGAATCACACGCGGGCCAGGGACCGTATGTCTGTATGGGAGAATCACACGCGTGCCAGGGACCGTATGTCTGTATGGGAGATTCACACGCGGGCCAGGGACCGTATGTCTGTATGGGAGAATCACACGCGGGCCAGGGACCGTATGTCTGTATGGGAGAATCACACGCTGGCCAGGGACCGTATGTCTGTATGGGAGATTCACACGCGGGACAGGGACGTATGTCTGTATGGGAGATTCACACGCGGGACAGGGACCGTATGTCTGTATGGGAGAATCACACACGGGACAGGGACCGTATGTCTGTATGGGAGAATCACACGCGGGACAGGGACCGTATGTCTGTATGGGAGAATCACACGGGCCAGGGACCGTATGTCTGTATGGGAGAATCACACGCGGGCCAGGGACCGTATGTCTGTATGGGAGAGTCACACGGGACAGGGACCGTATGTCTGTATGGGGGAATCACACGCGGGCCAGGGACCGTATGTCTGTATGGGAGAATCACACGCGGGACAGGGACCGTATGTCTGTATGGGAGAATCACACGCGGGCCAGGGACCGTATGTCTGTATGGGAGAATCACACGGGACAGGGACCGTATGTCTGTATGGGAGATTCACACGCGGGACAGGGACCGTATGTCTGTATGGGAGATTCACACGCGGGACAGGGACCGTATGTCTGTATGGAAGAATCACACGCGTGCCAGGGACCGTATGTCTGTATGGGAGAATCACACGCGGGCCAGGGACCGTATGTCTGTATGGGAGATTCACACACGGGCCAGGGACCGTATGTCTGTATGGGAGAATCACACGCAGGACAGGGACCGTATGTCTGTATGGGAGATTCACACGCGGGACAGGGGCCGTATGTCTGTATGGGGGAGTCACACGGGACAGGGACCGTATGTCTGTATGGGAGAGTCACACGGGACAGGGACCGTATGTCTGTATGGGAGAATCACACGCGGGCCAGGGACCGTATGTCTGTATGGGAGAATCACACGCAGGACAGGGACCGTATGTCTGTATGGGAGAATCACACGCAGGACAGGGACCGTATGTCTGTATGGGAGATTCACACGCGGGACAGGGACCGTATGTCTGTATGGGAGATTCACACGCGGGACAGGGGCCGTATGTCTGTATGGGAGAGTCACACGGGACAGGGACCGTATGTCTGTATGGGAGATTCACACGGGACAGGGACCGTATGTCTGTATGGGAGAATCATACGCAGCCCAGGGACCGTATGTCTGTATGGGAGAATCACACACGGGACAGGGACCGTATGTCTGTATGCGAGAATCACACACGGGACAGGAACCGTATGTCTGTATGGGAGAATCACACGGGACAGGGACCGTATGTCTGTATGGGAGATTCACACGGGACAGGGACCGTATGTCTGTATGGGAGAATCACACGCGGGACAGGGACCGTATGTCTGTATGGGAGAATCACACGCGGGACAGGGACCGTATGTCTGTATGGGAGATTCACACACGGGACAGGGACCGTATGTCTGTATGGGAGATTCACACACGGGACAGGGACCGTATGTCTGTATGGGAGATTCACACGCGGGACAGGGACCGTATGTCTGTATGGGAGAATCACAAGCGGGACAGGGACCGTATGTCTGTATGGGGGAATCACACGCGGGACAGGGACCGTATGTCTGTATGGGAGAATCACACGCGGGACAGGGACCGTATGTCTGTATGGGAGAATCACACGCGGGACAGGGACCGTATGTCTGTATGGGAGATTCACACGCGGGACAGGGACCGTATGTCTGTATGGGAGATTCACACGCGGGACAGGGACCGTATGTCTGTATGGGAGAATCACACGCGGGACAGGGACCGTATGTCTGTATGGGAGAATCACACGCGGGACAGGGACCGTATGTCTGTATGGGAGATTCACACGGGACAGGGACCGTATGTCTGTATGGGGGAATCACACGCGGGACAGGGACCGTATGTCTGTATGGGAGAATCACACGGGACAGGGACCGTATGTCTGTATGGGAGATTCACACACGGGCCAGGGACCGTATGTCTGTATGGGAGAATCACACGCGGGACAGGGACCGTATGTCTGTATGGGAGATTCACACGCAGGACAGGGACCGTATGTCTGTATGGGAGAATCACACGCGGGCCAGGGGCCGTATGTCTGTATGGGAGAATCACACGCGGGACAGGGACCGTATGTCTGTATGGGAGATTCACACGCGGGACAGGGACCGTATGTCTGTATGGGAGAATCACACGCGGGACAGGGACCGTATGTCTGTATGGGAGATTCACACGGGACAGGGACCGTATGTCTGTATGGGAGATTCACACGCGGGACAGGGACCGTATGTCTGTGTGGGAGAATCACACGCGGGCCAGGGACCGTATGTCTGTATGGGAGATTCACACGGGCCAGGGACCGTATGTCTGTATGGGAGATTCACACGGGCCAGGGACCGTATGTCTGTATGGGAGATTCACACGCGGGACAGGGACCGTATGTCTGTATGGGAGATTCACACGGGACAGGGACCGTATGTCTGTATGGGAGATTCACACGCGGGACAGGGACCGTATGTCTGTATGGGAGATTCACACGCGGGACAGGGACCGTATGTCTGTGTGGGAGAATCACACGCGGGCCAGGGACCGTATGTCTGTATGGGAGATTCACACGGGCCAGGGACCGTATGTCTGTATGGGAGATTCACACGGGCCAGGGACCGTATGTCTGTATGGGAGATTCACACGCGGGACAGGGACCGTATGTCTGTATGGGAGATTCACACGCAGGACAGGGACCGTATGTCTGTATGGGAGATTCACACGCGGGACAGGGGCCGTATGTCTGTATGGGAGATTCACACGCGGGACAGGGACCGTATGTCTGTATGGGAGATTCACACGCGGGACAGGGACCGTATGTCTGTATGGGAGATTCACACGCGGGACAGGGACCGTATGTCTTTATGGGAGAATCACACGCGGGACAGGGACCGTATGTCTGTATGGGAGAATCACACGCGGGACAGGGACCGTATGTCTGTATGGGAGAATCACACGGGACAGGGACCGTATGTCTGTATGGGAGATTCACACGCAGGACAGGGACCGTATGTCTGTATGGGAGAATCACACGCGGGCCAGGGACCGTATGTCTGTATGGGAGATTCACACGGGACAGGGACCGTATGTCTGTATGGGAGATTCACACGCGGGCCAGGGACCGTATGTCTGTATGGGAGATTCACACGGGACAGGGACCGTATGTCTGTATGGGAGAATCACACGCGGGCCAGGGACCGTATGTCTGTATGGGAGATTCACACAGGCCAGGGACTGTATGTCTGTATGGGAGATTCACACGCAGGACAGGGACCGTATGTCTGTGTGGGAGATTCACACGCGGGACAGGGACCGTATGTCTGTATGGGAGATTCACACGCAGGACAGGGACCGTATGTCTGTATGGGAGAATCACATGCGGGCCAGGGACCATATGTCTGTATGGGAGATTCACACGCGGGCCAGGGACCGTATGTCTGTATGGGAGAATCACACGGGACAGGGACCGTATGTCTGTATGGGAGATTCACACGGGACAGGGACCGTATGTCTGTGTGGGAGATTCACACGCGGGACAAGGACCGTATGTCTGTATGGGAGAATCACACGGGACAGGGGCCGTATGTCTGTATGGGAGAATCACACGCGGGACAGGGGCCGTATGTCTGTATGGGAGAATCACACGCGGGCCAGGGACCGTATGTCTGTATGGGAGATTCACACGCGGGACAGGGACCGTATGTCTGTATGGGAGATTCACACGCGGGACAGGGACCGTATGTCTGTATGGGAGAATCACACACGGGACAGGGGCCGTATGTCTGTATGGGAGAATCACACGCGGGACAGGGACCGTATGTCTGTATGGGAGAATCACACACGGGACAGGGACCGTATGTCTGTATGGGAGAGTCACACGGGACAGGGACCGTATGTCTGTATGGGAGATTCACACGCGGGACAGGGACCGTATGTCTGTATGGGAGAATCACACGCGGGACAGGGACCGTATGTCTGTATGGGAGAATCACACGCGGGACAGGGACCGTATGTCTGTATGGGAGAATCACACGCGGGACAGGGACCGTATGTCTGTATGGGAGAATCACACGCGGGCCAGGGACCGTATGTCTGTATGGGAGAATCACGCGGGACAGGGACCGTATGTCTGTATGGGAGAATCACACGCGGGACAGGGACCGTATGTCTGTATGGGAGATTCACACGGGACAGGGACCGTATGTCTGTATGGGAGATTCACACGCGGGACAGGGACCGTATGTCTGTATGGGAGAATCACACGCGGGACAGGGACCGTATGTCTGTATGGGAGATTCACACGCGGGCCAGGGACCGTATGTCTATATGGGAGAATCACACTCGGGACAGGGACCGTATGTCTGTATGGGAGATTCACACGGGACAGGGACCGTATGTCTGTATGGGAGATTCACACGCGGGACAGGGACCGTATGTCTGTATGGGAGAATCACACGCGGGACAGGGACCGTATGTCTGTATGGGAGATTCACACGCGGGACAGGGACCGTATGTCTGTATGGGAGATTCACACGCGCGACAGGGACCGTATGTCTGTATGGGAGAATCACACGCGGGACAGGGACCGTATGTCTGTATGGGAGAATCACACGCGTGCCAGGGACCGTATGTCTGTATGGGAGATTCACACGGGACAGGGGCCGTATGTCTGTATGGGAGAATCACACGCGGGCCAGGGACCGTATGTCTGTATGGGAGATTCACACGCGGGACAGGGACCGTATGTCTGTATGGGAGAATCACACGCGGGACAGGGACCGTATGTCTGTATGGGAGATTCACACGGGACAGGGGCCGTATGTCTGTATGGGAGAATCACACGCGGGCCAGGGACCGTATGTCTGTATGGGAGATTCACACGCGGGACAGGGACCGTATGTCTGTATGGGAGAATCACACGCGGGACAGGGACCGTATGTCTGTATGGGAGATTCACACGCGGGCCAGGGACCGTATGTCTGTATGGGAGAATCACACGCGGGACAGGGACCGTATGTCTGTATGGGAGATTCACGCGCGGGACAGGGACCGTATGTCTGTATGGGAGAATCACACGCGGGACAGGGACCGTATGTCTGTATGGGGGAGTCACACGGGACAGGGACCGTATGTCTGTATGGGAGATTCACACGGGACAGGGACCGTATGTCTGTATGGGAGATTCACACGCGGGACAGGGACCGTATGTCTTTATGGGAGATTCACACGCGGGACAGGGACCGTATGTCTGTATGGGAGAATTACACGCGGGACAGGGACCGTATGTCTGTATGGGAGAATCACACGCGGGACAGGGACCGTATGTCTGTATGGGAGAATCACACGCGGGACAGGGACCGTATGTCTGTATGGGAGATTCACACGCGAGACAGGGGGACCGTATGTCTGTATGGGAGAATCACAGGGGATAGGGACCGTATGTCTGTATGGGAGAATCACACGCGGGACAGGGACCGTATGTCTGTATGGGAGAATCACACGCGGGCCAGGGACCGTATGTCTGTATGGGAGAATCACACGCGGGACAGGGACCGTATGTCTGTATGGGAGAATCACACGCGGGCCAGGGACCGTATGTCTGTATGGGAGAATCACACGCGGGACAGGGACCGTATGTCTGTATGGGAGAATCACACGCGGGACAGGGACCGTATGTCTGTATGGGAGAATCACACGCGGGACAGGGACCGTATGTCTGTATGGGAGAATCACACGGGACAGGGACCGTATGTCTGTATGGGAGAATCACACGCGGGCCAGGGACCGTATGTCTGTATGGGAGAATCACACGCGGGACAGGGACCGTATGTCTGTATGGGAGATTCACACGCTGGACAGGGACCGTATGTCTGTATGGGAGATTCACACGCGGGACAGGGACCGTATGTCTGTATGGGAGAATCACACGCGGGACAGGGACCGTATGTCTGTATGGGAGATTCACACGCGTGCCAGGGACCGTATGTCTGTATGGGAGATTCACACGCGTGCCAGGGACCGTATGTCTGTATGGGAGATTCACACGCGGGACAGGGACCGTATGTCTGTATGGGAGATTCACACGCGGGCCAGGGACCGTATGTCTGTATGGGGGAATCACACGCGGGACAGGGACCGTATGTCTGTATGGGAGATTCACACGCGGGACAGGGACCGTATGTCTGTATGGGAGAATCACACGCGGGACAGGGACCGTATGTCTGTATGGGAGAATCACACGCGGGACAGGGACCGTATGTCTGTATGGGAGAATCACACGCGGGCCAGGGACCGTATGTCTGTATGGGGGAATCACACGCGGGACAGGGACCGTATGTCTGTATGGGAGAATCACACGCGGGCCAGGGACCGTATGTCTGTATGGGGGAATCACACGCGGGCCAGGGACCGTATGTCTGTATGGGAGAATCACACGCGGGCCAGGGACCGTATGTCTGTATGGGGGAATCACACGCGGGACAGGGACCGTATGTCTGTATGGGAGATTAACACGCGGGCCAGGGACCGTATGTCTGTATGGGAGAATCACACGCGGGACAGGGACCGTATGTCTGTATGGGGGAATCACACGCGGGACAGGGACGTATGTCTGTGTGGGAGATTCACACGCGGGACAGGGACCGTATGTCTGTATGGGAGATTCACACGCGGGCCAGGGACCGTATGTCTGTATGGGAGAATCACACGCGGGACAGGGACCGTATGTCTGTATGGGAGAATCACACGCGGGACAGGGACCGTATGTCTGTATGGGAGAATCACACGCGGGACAGGGACCGTATGTCTGTATGGGAGAATCACACGCGGGCCAGGGACCGTATGTCTGTATGGGAGATTCACACGCGGGACAGGGACCGTATGTGTGTATGGGAGATTCACACGGGCCAGGGACCGTATGTCTGTATGGGAGAATCACACGCAGGACAGGGACCGTATGTCTGTATGGGAGATTCACACGCGGGCCAGGGACCGTATGTCTGTATGGGAGATTCACACGCGGGACAGGGACCGTATGTCTGTATGGGAGATTCACACGCGGGACAGGGACCGTATGTCTGTATGGGAGAATCACACGCGGGACAGGGACCGTATGTCTGTATGGGAGATTCACACGGGACAGGGGCCGTATGTCTGTATGGGAGAATCACACGCGGGCCAGGGACCGTATGTCTGTATGGGAGATTCACACGCGGGACAGGGACCGTATGTCTGTATGGGAGAATCACACGCGGGACAGGGACCGTATGTCTGTATGGGAGATTCACACGCGGGCCAGGGACCGTATGTCTGTATGGGAGAATCACACGCGGGACAGGGACCGTATGTCTGTATGGGAGATTCACGCGCGGGACAGGGACCGTATGTCTGTATGGGAGAATCACACACGGGACAGGGACGTATGTCTGTATGGGAGAATCACACGCGGGACAGGGGGACCGTATGTCTGTATGGGAGAATCACACGGGACAGGGACCGTATGTCTGTATGGGAGATTCACACGGGACAGGGACCGTATGTCTGTATGGGAGATTCACACGCGGGACAGGGACCGTATGTCTTTATGGGAGATTCACACGCGGGACAGGGACCGTATGTCTGTATGGGAGAATTACACGCGGGACAGGGACCGTATGTCTGTATGGGAGAATCACACGCGGGACAGGGACCGTATGTCTGTATGGGAGAATCACACGCGGGACAGGGACCGTATGTCTGTATGGGAGATTCACACGCGGGACAGGGGGACCGTATGTCTGTATGGGAGAATCACAGGGGATAGGGACCGTATGTCTGTATGGGAGAATCACACGCGGGACAGGGACCGTATGTCTGTATGGGAGAATCACACGCGGGCCAGGGACCGTATGTCTGTATGGGAGAATCACACGCGGGACAGGGACCGTATGTCTGTATGGGAGAATCACACGCGGGCCAGGGACCGTATGTCTGTATGGGAGAATCACACGCGGGACAGGGACCGTATGTCTGTATGGGAGAATCACACGCGGGACAGGGACCGTATGTCTGTATGGGAGAATCACACGCGGGACAGGGACCGTATGTCTGTATGGGAGAATCACACGGGACAGGGACCGTATGTCTATATGGGAGAATCACACGCGGGCCAGGGACCGTATGTCTGTATGGGAGAATCACACGCGGGACAGGGACCGTATGTCTGTATGGGAGATTCACACGCTGGACAGGGACCGTATGTCTGTATGGGAGATTCACACGCGGGACAGGGACCGTATGTCTGTATGGGAGAATCACACGCGGGACAGGGACCGTATGTCTGTATGGGAGATTCACACGCGTGCCAGGGACCGTATGTCTGTATGGGAGATTCACACGCGTGCCAGGGACCGTATGTCTGTATGGGAGATTCACACGCGGGACAGGGACCGTATGTCTGTATGGGAGATTCACACGCGGGCCAGGGACCGTATGTCTGTATGGGGGAATCACACGCGGGACAGGGACCGTATGTCTGTATGGGAGATTCACACGCGGGACAGGGACCGTATGTCTGTATGGGAGAATCACACGCGGGACAGGGACCGTATGTCTGTATGGGAGAATCACACGCGGGACAGGGACCGTATGTCTGTATGGGAGAATCACACGCGGGCCAGGGACCGTATGTCTGTATGGGGGAATCACACGCGGGACAGGGACCGTATGTCTGTATGGGAGAATCACACGCGGGCCAGGGACCGTATGTCTGTATGGGGGAATCACACGCGGGCCAGGGACCGTATGTCTGTATGGGAGAATCACACGCGGGCCAGGGACCGTATGTCTGTATGGGGGAATCACACGCGGGACAGGGACCGTATGTCTGTATGGGAGATTAACACGCGGGCCAGGGACCGTATGTCTGTATGGGAGAATCACACGCGGGACAGGGACCGTATGTCTGTATGGGGGAATCACACGCGGGACAGGGACGTATGTCTGTGTGGGAGATTCACACGCGGGACAGGGACCGTATGTCTGTATGGGAGATTCACACGCGGGCCAGGGACCGTATGTCTGTATGGGAGAATCACACGCGGGACAGGGACCGTATGTCTGTATGGGAGAATCACACGCGGGACAGGGACCGTATGTCTGTATGGGAGAATCACACGCGGGACAGGGACCGTATGTCTGTATGGGAGAATCACACGCGGGCCAGGGACCGTATGTCTGTATGGGAGATTCACACGCGGGACAGGGACCGTATGTGTGTATGGGAGATTCACACGGGCCAGGGACCGTATGTCTGTATGGGAGAATCACACGCAGGACAGGGACCGTATGTCTGTATGGGAGATTCACACGCGGGACAGGGACCGTATGTCTGTATGGGAGATTCACACGCGGGACAGGGGCCGTATGTCTGTATGGGAGAGTCACACGGGACAGGGACCGTATGTCTGTATGGGAGATTCACACGGGACAGGGACCGTATGTCTGTATGGGAGAATCATACGCAGCCCAGGGACCGTATGTCTGTATGGGAGAATCACACACAGGACAGGGACCGTATGTCTGTATGCGAGAATCACACACGGGACAGGGACCGTATGTCTGTATGGGAGAATCACACGGGACAGGGACCGTATGTCTGTATGGGAGATTCACACGGGACAGGGACCGTATGTCTGTATGGGAGAATCACACGCGGGACAGGGACCGTATGTCTGTATGGGAGAATCACACGCGGGACAGGGACCGTATGTCTGTATGGGAGATTCACACACGGGACAGGAACCGTATGTCTGTATGGGAGATTCACACGCGGGACAGGGACCGTATGTCTGTATGGGAGAATCACACGCGGGACAGGGACCGTATGTCTGTATGGGAGAATCACACGCGGGACAGGGACCGTATGTCTGTATGGGAGATTCACACGGGACAGGGACCGTATGTCTGTATGGGGGAATCACACGCGGGACAGGGACCGTATGTCTGTATGGGAGAATCACACGGGACAGGGACCGTATGTCTGTATGGGAGATTCACACACGGGCCAGGGACCGTATGTCTGTATGGGAGAATCACACGCGGGACAGGGACCGTATGTCTGTATGGGAGATTCACACGCGGGACAGGGACCGTATGTCTGTATGGGAGAATCACACGCGGGCCAGGGGCCGTATGTCTGTATGGGAGAATCACACGCGGGACAGGGACCGTATGTCTGTATGGGAGATTCACACGCGGGACAGGGACCGTATGTCTGTATGGGAGAATCACACGCGGGACAGGGACCGTATGTCTGTATGGGAGATTCACACGGCACAGGGACCGTATGTCTGTATGGGAGATTCACACGCGGGACAGGGACCGTATGTCTGTGTGGGAGAATCACACGCGGGCCAGGGACCGTATGTCTGTATGGGAGATTCACACGGGCCAGGGACCGTATGTCTGTATGGGAGATTCACACGGGCCAGGGACCGTATGTCTGTATGGGAGATTCACACGCGGGACAGGGACCGTATGTCTGTATGGGAGATTCACACGGGACAGGGACCGTATGTCTGTATGGGAGATTCACACGCGGGACAGGGACCGTATGTCTGTATGGGAGATTCACACGCGGGACAGGGACCGTATGTCTGTGTGGGAGAATCACACGCGGGCCAGGGACCGTATGTCTGTATGGGAGATTCACACGGGCCAGGGACCGTATGTCTGTATGGGAGATTCACACGGGCCAGGGACCGTATGTCTGTATGGGAGATTCACACGCGGGACAGGGACCGTATGTCTGTATGGGAGATTCACACGCAGGACAGGGACCGTATGTCTGTATGGGAGATTCACACGCGGGACAGGGGCCGTATGTCTGTATGGGAGATTCACACGCGGGACAGGGACCGTATGTCTGTATGGGAGATTCACACGCGGGACAGGGACCGTATGTCTGTATGGGAGATTCACACGCGGGACAGGGACCGTATGTCTTTATGGGAGAATCACACGCGGGACAGGGACCGTATGTCTGTATGGGAGAATCACACGCGGGACAGGGACCGTATGTCTGTATGGGAGAATCACACGGGACAGGGACCGTATGTCTGTATGGGAGATTCACACGCAGGACAGGGACCGTATGTCTGTATGGGAGAATCACACGCGGGCCAGGGGCCGTATGTCTGTATGGGAGATTCACACGGGACAGGGACCGTATGTCTGTATGGGAGATTCACACGCGGGCCAGGGACCGTATGTCTGTATGGGAGATTCACACGGGACAGGGACCGTATGTCTGTATGGGAGAATCACACGCGGGCCAGGGACCGTATGTCTGTATGGGAGATTCACACAGGCCAGGGACTGTATGTCTGTATGGGAGATTCACACGCAGGACAGGGACCGTATGTCTGTGTGGGAGATTCACACGCGGGACAGGGACCGTATGTCTGTATGGGAGATTCACACGCAGGACAGGGACCGTATGTCTGTATGGGAGAATCACATGCGGGCCAGGGACCATATGTCTGTATGGGAGATTCACACGCGGGCCAGGGACCGTATGTCTGTATGGGAGAATCACACGGGACAGGGACCGTATGTCTGTATGGGAGATTCACACGGGACAGGGACCGTATGTCTGTGTGGGAGATTCACACGCGGGACAAGGACCGTATGTCTGTATGGGAGAATCACACGGGACAGGGGCCGTATGTCTGTATGGGAGAATCACACGCGGGACAGGGGCCGTATGTCTGTATGGGAGAATCACACGCGGGCCAGGGACCGTATGTCTGTATGGGAGATTCACACGCGGGACAGGGACCGTATGTCTGTATGGGAGATTCACACGCGGGACAGGGACCGTATGTCTGTATGGGAGAATCACACACGGGACAGGGGCCGTATGTCTGTATGGGAGAATCACACGCGGGACAGGGACCGTATGTCTGTATGGGAGAATCACACACGGGACAGGGACCGTATGTCTGTATGGGAGAGTCACACGGGACAGGGACCGTATGTCTGTATGGGAGATTCACACGCGGGACAGGGACCGTATGTCTGTATGGGAGAATCACACGCGGGACAGGGACCGTATGTCTGTATGGGAGAATCACACGCGGGACAGGGACCGTATGTCTGTATGGGAGAATCACACGCGGGACAGGGACCGTATGTCTGTATGGGAGAATCACACGCGGGCCAGGGACCGTATGTCTGTATGGGAGAATCACACGCGGGACAGGGACCGTATGTCTGTATGGGAGAATCACACACGGGACAGGGACCGTATGTCTGTATGGGAGATTCACACGGGACAGGGACCGTATGTCTGTATGGGAGATTCACACGCGGGACAGGGACCGTATGTCTGTATGGGAGAATCACACGCGGGACAGGGACCGTATGTCTGTATGGGAGATTCACACGCGGGACAGGGACCGTATGTCTGTATGGGAGATTCACACGCGGGACAGGGACCGTATGTCTGTATGGGAGAATCACACGCGGGACAGGGACCGTATGTCTGTATGGGAGAATCACACGCGTGCCAGGGACCGTATGTCTGTATGGGAGATTCACACGGGACAGGGGCCGTATGTCTGTATGGGAGAATCACACGCGGGCCAGGGACCGTATGTCTGTATGGGAGATTCACACGCGGGACAGGGACCGTATGTCTGTATGGGAGAATCACACGCGGGACAGGGACCGTATGTCTGTATGGGAGATTCACACGGGACAGGGGCCGTATGTCTGTATGGGAGAATCACACGCGGGCCAGGGACCGTATGTCTGTATGGGAGATTCACACGCGGGACAGGGACCGTATGTCTGTATGGGAGAATCACACGCGGGACAGGGACCATATGTCTGTATGGGAGATTCACACGCGGGCCAGGGACCGTATGTCTGTATGGGAGAATCACACGCGGGACAGGGACCGTATGTCTGTATGGGAGATTCACGCGCGGGACAGGGACCGTATGTCTGTATGGGAGAATCACACACGGGACAGGGACGTATGTCTGTATGGGAGAATCACACGCGGGACAGGGGGACCGTATGTCTGTATGGGAGAATCACACGGGACAGGGACCGTATGTCTGTATGGGAGATTCACACGGGACAGGGACCGTATGTCTGTATGGGAGATTCACACGCGGGACAGGGACCGTATGTCTTTATGGGAGATTCACACGCGGGACAGGGACCGTATGTCTGTATGGGAGAATTACACGCGGGACAGGGACCGTATGTCTGTATGGGAGAATCACACGCGGGACAGGGACCGTATGTCTGTATGGGAGAATCACACGCGGGACAGGGACCGTATGTCTGTATGGGAGATTCACACGCGGGACAGGGGGACCGTATGTCTGTATGGGAGAATCACAGGGGATAGGGACCGTATGTCTGTATGGGAGAATCACACGCGGGACAGGGACCGTATGTCTGTATGGGAGAATCACACGCGGGCCAGGGACCGTATGTCTGTATGGGAGAATCACACGCGGGACAGGGACCGTATGTCTGTATGGGAGAATCACACGCGGGCCAGGGACCGTATGTCTGTATGGGAGAATCACACGCGGGACAGGGACCGTATGTCTGTATGGGAGAATCACACGCGGGACAGGGACCGTATGTCTGTATGGGAGAATCACACGCGGGACAGGGACCGTATGTCTGTATGGGAGAATCACACGGGACAGGGACCGTATGTCTGTATGGGAGAATCACACGCGGGCCAGGGACCGTATGTCTGTATGGGAGAATCACACGCGGGACAGGGACCGTATGTCTGTATGGGAGATTCACACGCGGGACAGGGACCGTATGTCTGTATGGGAGATTCACACGCGGGACAGGGACCGTATGTCTGTATGGGAGAATCACACGCGGGACAGGGACCGTATGTCTGTATGGGAGATTCACACGCGTGCCAGGGACCGTATGTCTGTATGGGAGATTCACACGCGTGCCAGGGACCGTATGTCTGTATGGGAGATTCACACGCGGGACAGGGACCGTATGTCTGTATGGGAGATTCACACGCGGGCCAGGGACCGTATGTCTGTATGGGGGAATCACACGCGGGACAGGGACCGTATGTCTGTATGGGAGATTCACACGCGGGACAGGGACCGTATGTCTGTATGGGAGAATCACACGCGGGACAGGGACCGTATGTCTGTATGGGAGAATCACACGCGGGACAGGGACCGTATGTCTGTATGGGAGAATCACACGCGGGCCAGGGACCGTATGTCTGTATGGGGGAATCACACGCGGGACAGGGACCGTATGTCTGTATGGGAGAATCACACGCGGGCCAGGGACCGTATGTCTGTATGGGGGAATCACACGCGGGCCAGGGACCGTATGTCTGTATGGGAGAATCACACGCGGGCCAGGGACCGTATGTCTGTATGGGGGAATCACACGCGGGACAGGGACCGTATGTCTGTATGGGAGATTAACACGCGGGCCAGGGACCGTATGTCTGTATGGGAGAATCACACGCGGGACAGGGACCGTATGTCTGTATGGGGGAATCACACGCGGGACAGGGACGTATGTCTGTGTGGGAGATTCACACGCGGGACAGGGACCGTATGTCTGTATGGGAGATTCACACGCGGGACAGGGACCGTATGTCTGTATGGGAGAATCACACGCGGGACAGGGACCGTATGTCTGTATGGGAGAATCACACGCGGGCCAGGGACCGTATGTCTGTATGGGAGATTCACACGCGGGACAGGGACCGTATGTGTGTATGGGAGATTCACACGGGCCAGGGACGTATGTCTGTATGGGAGATTCACACGCGGGCCAGGGACCGTATGTCTGTATGGGAGAATCACACGCGGGACAGGGACCGTATGTCTGTATGGGAGAATCACACGCGGGACAGGGACCGTATGTCTGTATGGGAGATTCACACGCGGGACAGGGACCGTATGTCTGTATGGGAGATTCACACGGGACAGGGACCGTATGTCTGTATGGGAGATTCACACGCGGGCCAGGGACCGTATGTCTGTATGGGAGATTCACACGCGGGCCAGGGACCGTATGTCTGTATGGGAGATTCACACGCGGGACAGGGACCGTATGTCTGTATGGGAGAATCACACGCGGGACAGGGACCGTATGTCTGTATGGGAGATTCACACGCGGGCCAGGGACCGTATGTCTGTATGGGAGAATCATACGCGGGACAGGGGGACCGTATGTCTGTATGGGAGAATCACACGCAGGACAGGGACCGTATGTCTGTATGGGAGATTCACACGCGGGACAGGGACCGTATGTCTGTATGGGAGATTCACACGCGGGCCAGGGACCGTATGTCTGTATGGGAGAATCACACGCGGGCCAGGGACCGTATGTCTGTATGGGAGATTCACACACGGGCCAGGGACCGTATGTCTGTATGGGAGATTCACACGGGACAGGGACCGTATGTCTGTATGGGAGATTCACGCGGGCCAGGGACCGTATGTCTGTATGGGAGATTCACACACGGGCCAGGGACCGTATGTCTGTATGGGAGAATCACACGCGGGCCAGGGACCGTATGTCTGTATGGGAGAATCACACGCGGGACAGGGACCGTATGTCTGTATGGGAGAATCACACGGGACAGGGACCGTATGTCTGTATGGGAGATTCACACGCGGGACAGGGACGTATGTCTGTATGGGAGAATCACACGCGGGACAGGGACCGTATGTCTGTATGGGAGATTCACACGCGGGACAGGGACCGTATGTCTGTATGGGAGAATCACACGGGCCAGGGACCGTATGTCTGTATGGGAGAATCACACACGGGACAGGGACCGTATGTCTGTATGGGAGATTCACACGCGGGACAGGGACCGTATGTCTGTATGGGAGATTCACACGCGGGACAGGGACCGTATGTCTGTATGGGGGAATCACACGCGGGACAGGGACCGTATGTCTGTATGGGAGAATCACACAGGACAGGGACCGTATGTCTGTATGGGAGAATCACACGCGGGACAGGGACCGTATGTCTGTATGGGAGAATCACACGCGGGACAGGGACCGTATGTCTGTATGGGGGAATCACACGCGGGACAGGGACCGTATGTCTGTATGGGAGATTCACACGCGGGACAGGGACCGTATGTCTGTATGGGAGATTCACACGCGGGACAGGGACCGTATGTCTGTATGGGAGAATCACACGGGACAAGGACCGTATGTCTGTATGGGAGAATCACACGCGGGCCAGGGACCGTATGTCTGTATGGGAGAATCACACGCGGGCCAGGGACCGTATGTCTGTATGGGAGATTCACACACGGGCCAGGGACCGTATGTCTGTATGGGAGATTCACACGGGACAGGGACCGTATGTCTGTATGGGAGATTCACGCGGGCCAGGGACCGTATGTCTGTATGGGGGAATCACACACGGGACAGGGACCGTATGTCTGTATGGGAGATTCACACGCGGGACAGGGACCGTATGTCTGTATGGGAGATTCACACGCGGGACAGGGACCGTATGTCTGTATGGGAGAATCACACGGGACAGGGACCGTATGTCTGTATGGGAGAATCACACGCGGGCCAGGGACCGTATGTCTGTATGGGGGAATCACACACGGGACAGGGACCGTATGTCTGTATGGGAGATTCACACGCGGGACAGGGACCGTATGTCTGTATGGCAGATTCACACGGGACAGGGGCCGTATGTCTGTATGGGAGAATCACAGGGGATAGGGACCGTATGTCTGTATGGGAGATTCACACGCGGGACAGGGACCGTATGTCTGTATGGGAGAATCACACGGGACAGGGACCGTATGTCTGTATGGGAGAATCACACGCGGGCCAGGGACCGTATGTCTGTATGGGAGAATCACACGCGGGCCAGGGACCGTATGTCTGTATGGGAGATTCACACACGGGCCAGGGACCGTATATCTGTATGGGAGAATCACACGCGGGACAGGGACCGTATGTCTGTATGGGAGATTCACACGGGACAGGGACCGTATGTCTGTATGGGAGATTCACACACGGGCCAGGGACCGTATGTCTGTATGGGAGAATCACACGCGGGCCAGGGACCGTATGTCTGTATGGGAGAATCACACGCGGGACAGGGACCGTATGTCTGTATGGGAGAATCACACGGGACAGGGACCGTATGTCTGTATGGGAGAATCACACGCGGGACAGGGACCGTATGTCTGTATGGGAGAATCACACGCGGGCCAGGGACCGTATGTCTGTATGGGAGAATCACACGCGGGCCAGGGACCGTATGTCTGTATGGGAGAATCACACGCGGGACAGGGACCGTATGTCTGTATGGGAGAATCACACGCGGGCCAGGGACCGTATGTCTGTATGGGAGAATCACACGCGGGCCAGGGACCGTATGTCTGTATGGGAGATACACACGGGACAGGGACCGTATGTCTGCATGGGAGAATCACACGCGGGACAGGGACCGTATGTCTGTATGGGAGAATCACACGCGGGCCAGGGACCGTATGTCTGTATGGGAGAATCACACGCGGGCCAGGGACCGTATGTCTGTATGGGAGATTCACACACGGGCCAGGGACCGTATGTCTGTATGGGAGATTCACGCGGGCCAGGGACCGTATGTCTGTATGGGAGATTCACACGGGCCAGGGACCGTATGTCTGTATGGGAGAATCACACGGGATAGGGACCGTATGTCTGTATGGGAGATTCACACGCGGGCCAGGGACCGTATGTCTGTATGGGAGATTCACACGCGGGCTAGGGACCGTATGTCTGTATGGGAGAATCACACGCGGGACAGGGACCGTATGTCTGTATGGGAGAATCACACGCGGGCCAGGGACCGTATGTCTGTATGGGAGATTCACACGGGACAGGGACCGTATGTCTGTATGGGAGATTCACACGCGGGCCAGGGACCGTATGTCTGTATGGGAGATTCACACGCGGGACAGGGACCGTATGTCTGTATGGGAGATTCACACGGGACAGGGACCGTATGTCTGTATGGGAGAATCACACGCGGGACAGGGACCGTATGTCTGTATGGGAGAATCACACGGGACAGGGACCGTATGTCTGTATGGGAGATTCACACACGGGACAGGGACCGTATGTCTGTATGGGAGAATCACACGCGGGACAGGGACCGTATGTCTGTATGGGAGAATCACACGCGGGACAGGGACCGTATGTCTGTATGGGAGATTCACACGCGGGCCAGGGACCGTATGTCTGTATGGGAGATTCACACGCGGGACAGGGACCGTATGTCTGTATGGGAGATTCACACGCGGGACAGGGACCGTATGTCTGTATGGGGGAGTCACACGCGGGCCAGGGACCGTATGTCTGTATGGGAGATTCACACGCGGGACAGGGACCGTATGTCTGTATGGGAGATTCACACGGGACAGGGACCGTATGTCTGTATGGGAGAATCACACGCGGGACAGGGACCGTATGTCTGTATGGGAGAATCACACGGGACAGGGACCGTATGTCTGTATGGGAGATTCACACACGGGACAGGGACCGTATGTCTGTATGGGAGAATCACACGCGGGACAGGGACCGTATGTCTGTATGGGAGAATCACACGCGGGACAGGGACCGTATGTCTGTATGGGAGATTCACACGCGGGCCAGGGACCGTATGTCTGTATGGGAGATTCACACGCGGGACAGGGACCGTATGTCTGTATGGGAGATTCACACGCGGGACAGGGACCGTATGTCTGTATGGGGGAATCACACGCGGGACAGGGACCGTATGTCTGTATGGGAGATTCACACGCGGGACATGGACCGTATGTCTGTATGGGAGATTCACACGCGGGACAGGGACCGTATGTCTGTATGGGAGATTCACACGCGGGCCAGGGACCGTATGTCTGTATGGGAGATTCACACGCGGGCCAGGGACCGTATGTCTGTATGGGAGAATCACACGCGGGACAGGGACCGTATGTCTGTATGGGAGAATCACACGCGGGACAGGGACCGTATGTCTGTATGGGAGATTCACACGCGGGACATGGACCGTATGTCTGTATGGGAGATTCACACGCGGGACAGGGACCGTATGTCTGTATGGGAGATTCACACGCGGGCCAGGGACCGTATGTCTGTATGGGAGAATCACACGCGGGACATGGACCGTATGTCTGTATGGGAGATTCACACGCGGGACAGGGACCGTATGTCTGTATGGGAGATTCACACGCGGGCCAGGGACCGTATGTCTGTATGGGAGAATCACACGCGGGCCAGGGACCGTATGTCTGTATCCCCGGCTGCATGTGTGTTTACAAAGTGACTGTGTAACCTGCTTTACACACGGAGCGAGCTGAGGCGTGGGAGGGGGTGTGATGTCCCGCGGCTGCTCCCTTTTTATGTGCCGGCACTGCGTGTTCAACGTGAGTTTGCACAGGCAGTGCCCCCGTCTCTCTCCCCCCTCGATCTTTATGGTCTCCATTGTACCTTTACATCAGGGGTGAGCCAACTCCCGTCCTCAAGGGCCCCAAGCAGGCCACGTTATATCCCTGCTTCAGCACAGGAGGCTCAATCAGTGGCTCAGTCGAAGACCTGTGCTGAAGCAGGGATATCCTGAAAACCTGGCCTGCTGGTGGCCCTTGAGAGCTGCGGTTGACCACCCCTGCTTTACCCCAGTCACTGCCAGAGAGGGGGTGTTGTGCGCCCCCCCTTGCTGTGTAGGGGTGTAAGCTCTGAATTTAGACGTGTTACTGATTTCCTTACATTGCTAAGGCCTCCTCCTCCCTTTCCTGTAACACCCTTCACTGCAGGCCTCTCTGGCAGAGCACACACAAGCCAGGAACCAAACCCCATCCTCCACCCACGTGTTTCTCCCACCGCAGGGTGACACAGTGCAAATACAAGCGAATCGGGTGCCCGTGGCAGGGCCCGTACCACGAGCTGACTGTGCATGAGTCGGAGTGCTGCCACCCAACCAAGACCGGCAACGAGCTGATGGAGATCCTGGACGAGATGGACCAAACCCACAAGAAGGAGATGCAGCTGTACAACAGCGTCTTCACCCTGCTGAGTTTCGAGAAGATCGGCTACACAGGTAAGGCCCGAACCCTGTGCGGCGGGGACAGAAGTGTCAGCTCTGCGGCACACACCTGTGTGTCGCTGAGTGTGGGAACGGTCCCACTCTGTGTGCACGTCACCAGCTGGCGGTAAGGACGCTACTCGCTCTCAGCACTGGAGGAGTTTGGTTACCATGTGGTTCTCCAACCATCCCGCTCTGTATTGTTGCGTTCTCGGGTGTGTACCACCAAGGACAGGGACATAAAGAGGGTCGTTCACTAAAGTGCGTCCCTGAGCATTATCAGCTGGTGTCCTTTTGGGGGTGGCCCTGCTTGTGTCAGTGTCCGTGGTGGGAGATAAGCTCTGTGTCTCTTTATAACGCCTGTTCCTGGCTCTCTTTACTGCTCTTTTGGTTTGTTTTTAGTCTCAGTGGTGGGGGGTTTGGTATGAAAGTGTCTCTGTTGTGGTTCCTTGCTGTTGAGAACTCATGCAGGAGACATCTCTCCATCTCCTAAGCAGAAGCGGTGTCCATTCATGCAGGAGACATCTCTCCATCTCCTTCTAAGCAGAAGCGGTGTCCATTCATGCAGGTTAAGTGGGAGAGACAAAGAGAGGGGCAAGCCCCCCTATTACTCCCTCATCAACCCTACGCCCTGATTGGCTGGCCGATTGGATTATGGATGCATTTGACCTTGTGCTTTCTGGTAGGAGGTAAGGCATCTCGCGATCACTAACTGCAACACTGGTAACGTAGAAGCACAGAAGATTCCTCTGTGGCACTGTAGAAGTTTCGTTGCCATCTACCATGATCCTTCTTTTTGAGGTCCTCGGTGGCAGGAAAATGGCGTTTTCTTTGAGTGGGGGAGCGGTTATCACACTATCAGGCTCCTGTTGAGCTCTGACACTAAAATAACAGGAATAAGGAGTTGAAAGAAGATAGAAAATGTCTGTTTTTATTTTCCATTAGGTGCTTACAAAAGAAGCCGCTTTTTGTCTTCACTTTTGTGCCACGTCTGTAACGAGCTGCAGGCGCTTCCCTTCTCCCGGCGGCAGGAAGCCAAACCATGTCCCTCCTCTCTTCCTCTTGCAGTGCTCTCTTTCCCACCTCTCTCCCACACTCGGTAGGGTTACGTCTCAGAGATAAGGCTGTGTGTGTTACACAGTGACGTGTGTTAGCACGATAGGATCGTGAGGGGGGGGCTGATCTTGTCCCATATCATTCCCCAGCACCCCAAAGACTTATTCACTGAGTTGTCAATGTTGCTTTTATTTGGAGGGGCGTACACCACGGACAAGTCCAGCCTGCTGTGCCAGGCAGAAATAACTGGGGCAGGGAATGTTATACAATGCCAGTGACACTGCCAATCCGTAACCACACCAGGTAAGTGTTCTTCTCATCTCCACCGAGTAGGCGTTTGGCTCGCTCGGAAAACGGTATGTTGGTTGTCTGTGTTTAACAAATCCGCGGGACACCGCGTCGGTAGCTCAGGTCAGACGGTGCCGGGAGCACTTCTTCCGGAAAAGATGGCAACCTAATGTGTTTTCACTTCTCCTTCAGTAGGTCGTACTGTGTCCATAAAGCTTCGCTGAGAGCATTGAGTGTAAGGCAGGAGTACCCCCATCGTCAGGCCATGTATAAACCCACCCACCCAGTACCCCCACCGTCAGGCCATGTATAAACCCACCCACCGTCAGGCCATGTATAAACTGTACACTTTAAACGGCTCATTTATATGGATTCATGGCGACATTACAGTGCAAATAACCTTTTAATATGTATAATTGTTTAAAGTTCATGTTTTCTCTCTCTCTCTCTCTCTCTCTTTCTCTCTCTTTTTCTCTCTCTCTTTCTCTGTCTCTCTTTCTCTCTCTCTCTTTTCTCTCTCTTTTCTCTCTCTTTCTCTCTTCTCTCTCTCTTCTCTCTCTCTCTCCTCTCTTTCTCTCTCTCTTTCTCTCTCTCATCCCAGAATTGTTAAGGTTGATTTGTAATCTTTTTACTGTCTGAAAACCCTGTGTTTCTGCCAATGTCGCCCCGTATATATATTTTCCTGCCCCGCTGTCCTTGTGCTTTGGGAAGCTCGGGCTCTGAGCACTGTTTTTTCCATGAGACGTGTGTACCTGGTTATCACAGCTGTGTATCCTGAAGTTGGAATAAAGCTCGCTTTGGTCTCTCAAATTCAACCTGTCTGTGTGTTCTTACAAAATCCCATCTTCAATCGGCCGGATTGGAGAAACCTGGGAACCCGCCACAAACATTGAATGCTCCTCCCCCAGCGCTGCGGTGTCGGTTATTCAGCCATGATCGGCCCCAGAGGGTATTTTAGTTTATAAAAGATCGTGTGTTCCACACCTCTAATAAAATAATGTGGGGTTTTTATGCTTGAAATTCAAGAACACGGAGCATCAAATCTGGTTACCCATTAAATGGTCTCCCCAAAACATTCCCCGTTTTTGCCGGGGAAAGAATCCGGTGGAAAGCGAGACACGACGTAGGGAAGTTAAGTGGCGGGGTTGAACATCCTTACTGATTTGTGCTATATCACTGGACTTGATAGACTTGATTGCAGAAGCATATTATAGTGCAACTTACTCACTCTAGTACAGGGCTGGCCAACGCCCGTCCTCAAGGGATACCAACAGGTACAGTTTTCAGACTATCCCTGCTTCAGCACAGGTGGCTCAATCAGTGGGCTCAGTGGAAAACCTGACCTGTTGGTAGCCCTTCAGGACTGGAGTTGACTACCCCATGTCTAGTAAGGGAAGCCCTTCCAGGAAATAAAGCTGTGAGAATAAGCGCTTCCTTGTGTCCCAGTAAAGTTCTGCATGAGTTCTGTTACCTTCTCTTGGACCAGCGTGAGCAGACCTGATCCTTGTGGCACACGCGCGGACTTTGAAGACTGTAGAAGGCCCCGTTCCTCTAAAGAGACGCAAACACAGCGCCCCAGAGTGTTTATCGCGATTGCCTTTGATAAGATGGAGCTGTTAAGAAGTGGCGCAGATAAGGAAGGGAGTGGTATTAACTGGCAATGAACAGCTTGTTTGGAACCGTGTCCCAGTGTACCTGTCACCAGTGTTACCCACAAGTCCTGGGACTGGGCTAGACGGCAGGATTATACTTGGAAAACACTGTCCTGCCCGAACGTGGCCTCTTAGTGTCTCATGTATGGGCTTCTGATAGGAACCGCTCAGATTTCAGATTATCCCCCTTCTGCTCACCTGTGTATTGGACTGATTTCTTGTTGCACACACTTGCTCATTTATATATTGCAAACACAGAAAAATAATCAGCTCGTTACTCTCCCCGTTAAGAAAAAAACCCCCAAACTTTTGTTAGTGAGAGCAAAGCAGCAGAGGCTGTCCGTTCTTGTGAAGGTCCAGCGGTCACAGGTAATGTGGAGTAGGATTGGCGTGTCTGATTGACCTGCTCAGACAGTAACTCTCCTATTTTCTCTTCTCTCCCCCTCCTGCCTCGCACCGCAGAAGTCCAGTTCCGCCCTTACCGGACAGACGACTTCATCACCCGTCTATATTACGAGACGCCGCGGTTCACGGTGCTCAACCAGACGTGGGTGTTGAAGGCCCGCGTCAACGATTCGGAGAGGAACCCAAACCTTTCGTGCAAGCGCACCCTCTCTTTCCAGCTCATCCTGAAGAGCAAGATCAACTCCCCCATGGAGTGCTCCTTCCTGCTGCTCAAAGGCCCCTACGACGACGTCAAGATCCACCCAGTCATCTACCACTTCGTGTTCAACAACGAGAACAATGAGACTGAGTATGTGCCGCTGCCCATCATAGACTCCGTGGAATGTAACAAACTGCTCGCTGCCAAGAACATCAATCTCCGGCTCTTTATATTCCAGATCCAGAAGTGAAGAGCCCCCCACCCACAGAAGCAATCAATCTCCGGCTCTTTATATTCCAGATCCAGAAGTGAAGAGCCCCCCACCCACCCGCAGAAGCATCACTGAACCATACTTACCTCAGCTGGCTCCCCGTGTCCAACTGTCTCAGCTCACACTGACGGTTATATATTATATATATATATATATATATATATATATATGATTTCTCTTTGCGGGGGATAGAAAAGGAGTTCTATTTCCTGTTTTTTTATTATTATTCATTTGTTTCATTTGCTTTTAATGACGCCTAGTCTGCATGTTTTTACGCTAAAACAGATGTATCTAATTCACTCACAGCCATCTACTCTACTCATTATTCTCGTCTGTCCTGCGTGCTCACGCACTCGCCTCTCCTCCTCTCCCACCCTCTCCTCCTCTCCCACCCTCTCCTTCTCTCCCACCCCCATCTACTCTACTCATTATTCTCGTCTGTCCTGCGTGCTCACGCACTCGCCTCTCCTCCTCTCCCACCCTCTCCTCTCCCACACTCTCCTCTCCCACCCCCATCTACTCTACTCATTATTCTCATCTGTCCTGCGTGCTCACGCACTCGCCTCTCCTCTCCCACCCTCTCCTCTTTCACCCCCATCTACTCTACTCATTATTCTCGTCTGTCCTGCGTGCTCACGCACTCGCCTTTCCTCCTCTCTCACCATCTCCTCTCCCACCCTCTCCTCCTCTCCCACCCTCTCCTCTCTCACTCTCTCCTCTCCCACCCTCTCCTCTCACCCTCTCCTCCTCTCCCACCCTCTCCTCCTCTCTCACCCCCTCTCTCCTCTCCCACAGCCATCTACTCTACTCATTATTCTCGTCTGTCCTGCGTGCTCACGCACTCGCCTCTCCTCTCTCACCCTCTCCTCTCTCACCCTCTCCTCTCCCACACTCTCCTCCCCTCCCACCCTCTCCTCCCACCCACTTCTCTCACCCTCTCTTCCTCTCCCACCCTCTCCTCTCCCACCCCCATCTACTCTACTCATTATTCTCGTCTGTCCTGCGTGCTCACGCACTCGCCTCTCCCACCCTCTCCTCTCCCACCCTCTCCTCTCTCACCCTCTCCTCTCCCACCCCCATCTACTCTACTCGTTATTCTCGTCTGTCCTGCGTGCTCACGCACTCGCCTCTCCCACCCTCTCCCACCCTCTCCTCTCCCACCCTCTCCTCTCTCACCCTCTCACACCACCATCTATTCTACTCATTATTCTCGTCTGTCCTGCGTGCTCACGCACTCGCCTCTCCCACCCTCTCCTCTCCCACCCTCTCCTCTCCCACCCTCTCTTCTCCCACCCTCTCCTCTCCCACCCCCATCTACTCTACTCATTATTCTCGTTTGTCCTACGTGCTCACGCACTCGCCTCTCCCACCCTCTCACACCCTCTCCTCTCTCACCCTCTCCTCTCCCACCCCCATCTACTCTGCTCATTATTCTCGTCTGTCCTACGTGCTCACACCCTCTCCTCTCTCACCCTCTCCTCTCCCACCACCATCTATTCTACTCATTATTCTCGTCTGTCCTGCGTGCTCACGCACTCGCCTCACCCTCTCCCACCCTCTCCTCTCTCACACTCCTTTCTCACCCTCTCTCTCCTCCTCTTCCACCCCCATCTACTCTACTCATTATTCTCGTCTGTCCTGCATGCTCACGCACTCGCCTCTCCTCTCCCACCCTCTCCTCTCTCACCCCCATCTACTCTACTCATTATTCTCGTCTGTCCTGCATGCTCACGCACTCGCCTCACCCTCACCTCTCCCACACTCTCCTTTCTCACCCTCTCCTTTCCCACCCCCTCATTTCCCACCCTCTCCTTTCTCACCCTCTCCTCCTCTCCCACCCTCTCCTCTCCCACCCTCTCCCACCCCCATCTACTCTACTCACTATTCTCGTCTGTCCTGCGTGCTCATGCACTCGCCTCACCCTCCCATCCTCTCCTTTCTCACCCTCTTCTCTCAACCTCTCCTTTCTCACCCTCTCCTCTCCCACCCACTTCTCTCACCCTGTCTTCCTCTCCTACCCTCTCCTCTCCCACCCCCATCTACTCTACTCATTATTCTCATCTGTCCTGCGTGCTCACGCACTCGCCTCTCCCACCCTCTCCTCCCCCACCCTCTCCTTTCTCGCCCTCTCCTCCCTCCCACTTCTCTCACCCTCTCCTCCTCTCTCACACTCCTCCTCTCTCACACTTTCCTCATCTCTCACCCTCTGCTACTTTCTCACCCCCTCCTCTCCCACCCTCTCACTCCTCCTCTCTCCCTCTTCTCTGCCTCTTCTCTCACCATGTCCCCATCTCCCCCTCCCCACCACTCTCTCCCCCTGCTCCCCCTATCCCTCTCTCACTCTCATCTTCTGAACCCTTTCCTCTTCTCCCTCTCTCCTATCACTCTGCCTTTGTTCCCCTTTACTTCATTTCATTTTCCTCTCTTTCTTTTTGTTACTTTTTCCATTCTCTTTCCACCTTTTAATTCCCATTTTCTCCTGCCTCTTCCCCTCTTCCTTTCTTCTCCCTCCTGTTTTTCACCCTCCCCTTTGTTTTCCTGTTGCGTACTTTCTCACTCAGTTATTCTGCCCTCTCCTCTTCCCCTCCTAGTCCCTTTCACACACTTCTTTTCTCTCCTTCTTTCCTCCATCTCCACTTGAATGGCAGTTACGGGCGATGTGGGGTGTGATACCCCCGTATTGGCGCTTAATGAATCTTTCCCTGTGTCTCCCCCCTAATTCTCTGCCTGTGCCTTCTTATCGTCCCCTCCCACTCACAAACACACACCTCTTTTTGCTCACAAACACACACTTCTTTCCACTCACAAACAGACACTGCTTCCCACTCACACTCACGCACACTTCTTCCCACTCACACACTGCTTCCCACTCACACACTCACACACACTTCTTCCCACTTCTCGCCCATTTTTGGAAAGGAGTATAGGCAGTGAAACATTGCCTCTGCTCCTAACCCCATTCTCCTCTGGAAGAGATGGGGTTAATACTTTCCACAGTACCGACCCAGTGCCCACAGTACCGACCCAGTGCCCTTCCCATCGGAGCAGGAGAAAAATAACAGTTTTGAGCTAACTTTGCAATGGAAATCAGATCATTTGTTTTTCTAAGTACCCCGGTGCTTGCTACATTTCCACCCCAAACAGCAGTGCCCCGGCAGCTCCCCGCGTATCTTCACCAGGATTCATCCAGAAGGGCCCATTGAGCTCAACCGCGGTTCTACCAGCTCTGGGGAAACCCCCCTTGCTATGAATCTCCGTCTCTCTCGATAATTGTTTTTCGTTTTTTGTAGCCAGTGGCCAATGACGTTGCAGCTTTCCTTTCTGCCCTGGCGAAGAGCTGACCACCGCCGGCACGTTGTTTTCCCAGATAAATGTAAACAGTCTGGGAGATTTCAATTCTACCTTCACCAGGGCTGGTTCCATCGTCTCATTGGGATCCACCGTATCAATCCAGGTGAAGAAAGTCAAAAATCAAGACCTTGGAGAGCGCCCCCACACCCCCACTCCGGTATCAACCACTTCCTTAAGTTATTTTATAGTTATGGATGCGGGGGTGGCCAACTCCAGCCCTCCGGGGCCACCAACACGTCAGGTGGTTTTAAAAATATCCCTGCTTCATCGGTGGCTCATTCAGTGGCTCAGTCGTTGATTGAGCTACCCGTGCTGAAACGGGTCTGGTTAAACCGTGACCTGTTGGTGGCCCTTGAGGACCGGAGTTGGCCGCTCCTGCCCTAGTGGGAGTAACGGCAGGAGAGCTGCAAATCAAAACGCACAGATGCAAGATCCCAATGCCCAGGCCGGTTTATCCCTAATGCTGCTCTACTGGGGTCAGAATTTGGTAGCACCTGTATACAGCACCATATCTGTTCCCTGCGATCAGACCTCCAAAAGGGAAGACGTTACTTCTTTGGGTCTGATCTTCAAATGTAGCCAGAACTGTAATGCACTGAAAACTCGCCTGTGAGCTAACCTCAGGCCTGCAGCGTATCCAATGTTCTTTGCACGCCTCCCAGGTTACACTCGTGTTTTCTGGTAACAACGGGTTTGACAGAAGCAGCAAGGTCACCAACAGACCATCAATGGCGGAGTAGGAAGCAGGAAAAGAGAACGCCCAACGGTGACCCTTCTTTTAGCTTCACATAGTTCCTGTCAATGCTAAAGCGTTTCGTAATTATACTCCGGTGGCATTCAAGCTGCGATCGGTAGGGGACAATATCGGCAGCCCATTCCCTTCATGCTGGTCTGTCCATAGCAAAAGCTGAATGTTCTTCCGGGTTTAGCATCTTCCTAGTAGCTTCATACAGTTCGATTACAACTCGATCACGCAGAGAGCCCATAAGCATTCTGGGATTTGTAGTCCCGCTATTCTGTAAAAATGAATTTCAAGTGAAGACGGCCCGGGAAAATGTGGGGAGGGTTAACTGGTGTGCAACTCCAATCCAGAATCTCGAGCATAGGACTTCTGTGAAGATGTAAGAGAATGGGAGAAGTGCAGGCACACACTTCAGTGTGTTACATATTAGAAATTCAGGGCCGAATGTACGCAGCAGTGTAACTCCATAAGGCCCGGCCCGGCAAAGTACTCATCGAACCTTCCAGCCTATCCAAGTGAATGAACTGTAAGATATCTGGCGCCCGGGAAGGTGTCTCATTGAGTAACACCACTTGGTAAATATGGCCCATTATCTGAATGAGCCACAAGGTGTCTCCCAGCATGGAAGCATCGTGGTGGAGTATCACTTCTTGGTAGATACGGCCCTAAATGTCTTGATGGAGGAATTCCTGATGGAAGATCCATTTGAACTAATGGCCAGAGATAAAGTGATGGGGATCTAGTCCTGGTTTTATTTCCCCCCTTTAGTGGCTCATTATCACACCGTGGAAGTCGGGCTAATTCGGAGGTATCTCGGTGGAGGAGCTTGAGTCTGGAATCGGACAGAAGAATAGCATTTTTGTTACCTGACTGCAGAAGTCAAGACTCCCACGGTCGGGTGGTGGTGCAGCTCCACATCTGGCCAGCGAATGGAACTCCCACCGGAAGTACCTCCTACAGCAGGGGCGGCCAACTCCGTTCCTCCGGGGCCACGCACAGGTCAGGTTTTAAGGATATCGCTGCTTCAGGACAGGTGACTCAATCAGAATGACTGCTTCCGCCTGTGCTGAAGCAGGGATACTCCTTATTCCTGGCCTGGTGACCGCTCTAGAGGAGTGGAGTTGACCACCCCCTTCACTAGCTGCCCTGCTGTGAGTAGGAGGCCCCCTCTGCCATCAAAGGCGAGGGGCAATGCTTTATTATTTTTTTACCCCATATTTTTATGCCATAAAAAATTATTGGGGGAAGGTTTGGGAAATAACGTCACAAATTAATAATTAGAAAACAGGAGTGGTACTCCCTACCCTTTCATGTGGTGACACCACTGTTTGTAGACATAACGGAACCAACTCCTTAAGTTATATGAAGGTGTCCTATACGTTGCATTCCTGATTGTGAGACAGATGAAGCTACATGGCCAAGTTCTGTATATATCACAAAGGATGGCATCCTAGAGGTCTTTAAAGAACAACAAAGGCCCTTTATTGATTAAAAAAAGATCCTATCCCAGGACCTTGCCAAGTTCTGTGCCACTCTCTATCACCACTTACCCAGCATGCCATGGGAAAGAGCCATTTGGGGGTAAATTCTATTTGTAATTCCAATGTAAATGGCTTTCTCCTGGGAATCTGTGGGGTGCAGTACATTGCAACACTTGTCTGTGAGAGTCTGGCCACCTCTGTGCTGACTGTAGCGGACAGCTCACATTGGAGCAACGTGATTGGGTCATCTCTCGGTCTTCATTCATATCCGACCATTTAACGAGGCCTGTTGGGGACGCTGCTGCTTTGAAACATCAGAACCTGTCCGGGGTTTGGCCGGAGCTGTTAACATGGACTTTATATCCTTGTAATCGAGCAAGAGATTTTGTGTCTTCAAATAGAAATGTTCCCGACGATGGCGGAGATCTACGATATCTTCAATGATATCGCTGTTCCAACCGCAGTATAAATGGGCTTAGCACCAATCCCTCATCAGTGCGTATGTCTCTCTCATTCGTATATTATATACATTTCTTCATGCAACATTTATTTCCCTTTTGATTTCTGTAACACCTGATTTTTTTTTTTTTTTAAATCTTGCCTATTTTCCGATGATTAACCCCTTTATTACCAGAGAGGCCTGCAATGCGTAATGCGGTAGTGTGGAGGAGCTGTACTCTGAGGTTCGGACGCGGAGAATCTTTACGATGGCTATTCCCTCCCCAGTTCAGTATTAGGGGTTGATATGTGGCAACAGCCCATTGGCTGTAAACACGCAGAAATCAAAATGGCGCCTGCAGCGTGCTCGGGGCTGGTAGTGAGGCTGCAAACCGTGTGCATTGCTAATGAAGTCTTGGTGCATCTTGTCTTTAAATAAACCGCAGGGGTCTGCAGAGGCCTGATCTCCAGGGCCTGATACCCGTGTGCTTTGTAAGTAGGTTTAAATACAAATCAGTAAACTGTGATTGAACACCATAGACCAGGGGTCTCAACTCCAGGCCTCCAACAGGTCAGGTTTGAAAGATATCCCTGCTTCAGCACAGGGGGGCTCAATCTGAGCCACGGATTGAGCCCACTCTGCTGAAGCAGGGATATCTTTCAAACCTGTCCTGTTGGTGGCCCTTGAGGACTGGAGTTGATCACCCCTAACACAGATGATTCCCCCCCCCCCCCACTCAGCCAGCGGGGTCTGTAACACGCATACATGGTGTGCTGTATTACACGGCTTCCCTGGCATCGCGAGGTCTGTAACACGCATACATGGTGTGCTGTATTACACGGCTTCCCTGGCATCGCGAGGTCTGTAACACGCATACATGGTGTGCTGTATTACACGGCTTCCCTGGCATCGGCGGGGTCTGTAACACGCATACATGGTGTGCTGTATTACACGGCTTCCCTGCCCTCCTGAAGGTATTATTTTACAATGTGTTTTAATTACCCTTATTTTATTGTTATTATTATTTTAAAGGGGAGAAACCCCCCCATTGTACGGACTGAAAAGGGTGGGAGGTCAGTTCATTCGTGCTCTGCTTGTAGGATGTGTATGTTTTATTTTTTCGCTGAGAAATGAATTAAAAATGGTTCTTGCAAACCAATGACAATACTGGTGTGTGTTATCTCACTACTGGTGTGTGTTCTCTCTCTACTGTTGTGTGTTCTCTCTACTGGTGTGTGTGTGTTATCTCCTCTAGTGATGTGTGTTATCTCTTTACTGGTACGTGTTATCGCTCTACTGGTGTGTGCTATCCTAAATCCATCCCAATATCCCACCGCTACCACTATTTGTCCACCTATCCACCTATCCACCTATCCACTGCCACCTCCTGGGGTATGCAAATAATAGAAGATGTAAAATGTATATTTGCCACACAAAAATCAGTTGTAGCCAAATGTGTCCGAACATGTAAATACTCTCCCCATAGTGTGCAATAGTTCATTCAGAACCCAAGGCATTACTTATTAAATGTTTTAATATATATAAAAATACAGTGCTTAGGTGACAGAAAAAGAATTACGAAAACATAAAGTTACAATAAAATGCAGAACAGTGTCTTAAAATAAAAGGGTAAAACACAAAAGAAAAACCTATACATTACCAAATGCTGAATGTTTTCCCGAGAGAGGCCACTGGTTCAGGAATATGAGATCTACGTGTTTTATCCAAAACACTCCTCTGGTAGGATCTACATTTCATAATCCTTTGAACACATAAACCCAGCCCCTGTCGTATATCACCTGTGAGATGAACAGTTTTACGACAGAGTAAAACAACTCTTACCAAATGACATTTACCTGAAGCCTGAAATACTGTGTCTCTCTCAGTACTGGTGTGTCTCTCTCAGTACTGGTGTGTGCTCCCTCAGTACTGGTGTGTGCTCCCTCAGTACTGGTGTGTCTCTCTCAGTACTGGTGTGTGCTCTCTCAGTACTGGTGTGTGCTCTCTCAGTACTGGTGTCTCTCTCAGTTCTGGTGTGTGTTATCTCAGTTCTGGTGTGTGTTATCTCAGTACTGGTGTGTGTTATCTCAGTACTGGTGTGTCTCTCTCAGTACTGGTGTGTGTTATCTCAGTACTGGTGTGTGCTCCCTCAGTACTGGTGTGTCTCTCTCAGTACTGGTGTGTGCTCTCTCAGTACTGGTGTGTGCTCTCTCAGTACTGGTGTCTCTCAGTTCTGGTGTGTGTTATCTCAGTTCTGGTGTGTGTTATCTCAGTACTGGTGTGTGTTATCTCAGTACTGGTGTGTCTCTCTCAGTACTGGTGTGTGTTATCTCAGTACTGGTGTGTGCTCCCTCAGTACTGGTGTGTCTCTCTCAGTACTGGTGTGTGCTCTCTCAGTACTGGTGTGTGCTCTCTCAGTACTGGTGTGTGCTCTCTCAGTACTGGTGTTTGTCTCTCAGTACTGGTGTCTCTCTCAGTTCTGGTGTGTGTTATCTCAGTACTGGTGTGTGTTATCTCAGTACTGGTATGTGTTATCTCAGTACTGGTGTGTGCTCTCTCAGTACTGGTGTGTGCTCTCTCAGTACTGGTGTGCTCTCTCAGTACTGGTGTTTATCTCTCAGTACTGGTGTGTGTCTCAGTACTGGTGTGTGCTCTCTCAGTACTGGTGTGTGTCTCAGTACTGGTGTGTGTGCTCTCAGTTCTGGTGTGTGTGCTATCTCAGTACTGGTGTGTGCTATCTCAGTACTGGTGTGTGCTATCTCAGTACTGGTGTGTGCTCTCTCAGTACTGGTGTGTGTTCTCTCAGTACTGGTGTGTGTTATCTCAGTACTGGTGTGTGTTCTCAGTACTGGTGTTTGTGTGTGTTATCTCAGTACTGGTGTTTGCTCTCTCTCAGTACTGGTGTGTGCTCTCTCAGTACTGGTGTGTGTTCTCTCAGTACTGGTGTGTGTTCTCTCAGTACTGGTGTGTGTTCTCTCAGTACTGGTGTGTGTGTGTGTGTGTGTTATCTCAGTACTGGTGTGTGCTCTCTCTCAGTACTGGTGTGTGTTATCTCAGTACTGTTGTGTGTAATCTCAGTACTGGTGTGTGCTCTCTCAGTACTGGTGTGTGTTATCTCAGTACTGGTGTGTGCTCTCTCAGTACTGGTGTGTGTTATCTCAGTACTGGTGTGTGTTATCTCAGTACTGGTGTGTGTGTTCTCTCTCAGTACTGGTGTGTGTTCTCTCAGTACTGGTGTGTGTGTTATCTCAGTACTGGTGTGTGTTCTCTCAGTACTGGTGTGTGCTCTCTGTACTGGTGTGTGTTATCTCAGTACTGGTGTGTGTTATCTCAGTACTGGTGTGTGTGTGTGTTATCTCAGTACTGGTGTGTGTTATCTCAGTACTGGTGTGTGTTCTCTCAGTACTGGTGTGTGTGTGTGTTATCTCAGTACTGGTGTCTGTTATCTCAGTACTGGTGTCTCAGTACTGGTGTGTGTTATCTCAGTACTGGTGTGTGTAATCTCAGTACTGGTGTGTGTTATCTCAGTACTGGTGTGTGCTCTCTCAGTACTGGTGTCTGTTATCTCAGTACTGGTGTCTCAGTACTGGTGTGTGTTATCTCAGTACTGGTGTGTGCTCTCTCAGTACTGGTGTGTGTTATCTCAGTACTGGTGTGTGCTCTCTCAGTACTGGTGTGTGTTCTCTCAGTACTGGTGTGTGTTATCTCAGTACTGGTGTGTGTTATCTCAGTACTGGTGTGTGTTATCTCAGTACTGGTGTGTGTTCTCTCAGTACTGGTGTGTGTGTTATCTCAGTACTGGTGTGTGCTCTCTCAGTACTGGTGTGTGTTCTCTCAGTACTGGTGTGTGTGTTATCTCAGTACTGATATGTGTTCTCTCAGTACTGGTGTGTGTTCTCTCTCAGTACTGGTGTGTTCTCTCTCAGTACTGGTTTGTGCTCTCTCAGTACTGGTGTGTGTTATCTCAGTACTGGTGTGTGTTATCTCAGTACTGGTGTGTGTGTTATCTCAGTACTGGTGTGTGTGTTATCTCAGTACTGGTGTGTGTGTTATCTCAGTACTGGTGTGTGCTCTCAGTACTGGTGTGTGTTCTCTCAGTACTGCTGTGTGTTATCTCAGTACTGGTGTGTGCTCTCTCAGTAGTGGTGTGTGCTCTCTCAGTACTGGTGTGTGCTCTCTCAGTACTGGTGTGTGCTCTCTCTCAGTACTGGTGTGTGTTCTCTCAGTGCTGGTGTGTGCTCTCTCAGTACTGGTGTGTGTTCTCTAAGTACTGGTGTGTGTTATCTCAGTACTGGTGTGTGTTATCTCAGTACTGGTGTGTGTTCTCTCAGTACTGGTGTGTGTGTTATCTCAGTACTGGTGTGTGCTCTCTCAGTACTGGTGTGTGTGTTCTCTCAGTACTGGTGTGTGTTCTCTCAGTACTGGTGTGTGTTATCTCAGTACTGGTGTGTGTTATTTCAGTACTGGTGTGTGTTATCTCAGTACTGGTGTGTGTTATCTCAGTACTGGTGTGTGTTATCTCAGTACTGGTATGTGTTATCTCAGTACTGGTGTGTGCTCTCTCAGTACTGGTTGTAGAGGGAGAAGGGGTGGCCCGGGATTAAAGGGGTTACACCCCATTTGGCCATCCTCTGACCTCACCAGGGAGACAAAGGGTTAACTGGGCTAAGACCCAGAACTGTGGTTTAACCCCTGTCATAACATGTAAATGTGTATTCCCCTGTTTTATTGTAACATCTGGTTAATCCGTGTCTGCAGCACACACACACTGGGATCCATCCGGGAGCACAAGGGTTAATAGGTGTATAGTGATTATAGCCCGTTGTGTAACTTTCCCGCCTTTTCAGGCACCATTTTGCAGGCTCCAATAGGCCACCATTGGGACTCCATGTCTTTCAATGGCGAATCTTGCTGTTGAGTCCTGTTCCTGAGAAGACCAGCAGATGGCGTCCGAGAGGGAGAGCGGCGGTTTCCCATTGAAATTCAATGGGCTCATTGACTTCAATGGAGAAATCCTCGAGAGAGCTTTCCAGGAACGAGTTGGCTGCCGTCCAAACCGCTTAACCGCAAAGCGGATACATTTTCAATAGGAGAGCTTTGATCACTTACAAGTCAAGTTCAACGACAAGTGGTGTGGGAATAAACCGTTCTAGGGCCCCTAGGAATAAAATTCTTTCTGTCCCTAGTTCCTAGACCTCCCCCCACTCGACCACCACCGGGTCCCCGTATCCTGGACCACCGATAAGGGTCGAACCGAGAAGAGCGGGCCGCGCCATAGGTTTCAATGGCGGCGGCAGAAACAGCTCAGGAAAACGGCTAAGTGTCAAAAGCTGAATTTTGGTATTCCATAGCTCCGGTTCCGGAGGGCCCAGAGGATCGTGGTTTGGGGTATCTGTAGCCACTGCTCCGGCATTGCTGCAGAACCATCCTTGACCCTTTTGGACAAACCCGACGGAGTATGGACCCCCTTGAAAGTTCTGGACTTTTTCCCATAGACTCCAATGGCGGCCAAACCCCATTGACCGCTACGGCGGAAAACTCCCATTGACTTCAACGGCGGCATCGCCCCATTGAAAGTCTATGGCGGGGATTCCCATAGCCGCCAACGGCGGCGGTTTGCCATTGAAAGTCTATGGCGGCGAAGCCCGTTGTTTTCAATGGGGATTTAGTGAAAAACCGTGATTTAATTTACAGCGGAGATTTGTGTATTAAAATGTAAAACGGTTTTAAGTGTATTTGTGTATTTCCGGTTTCCCAGGTCGTAGCAGGTCGCAAATTGGACCATAGGGTGTCCCAGTTCCGGCATTGGGAACTGGGAAGTTTGGACCTGCTGGACCCAAAGGAACCGGATATTTTAATATGTTCATGTTTTATCCATGTTTTATACTGTATTCCGAGATATGGGTAAAACTCAGAGGAAATTCCTTTGCATACCAGGGTAGCATATGGCCAGAAAGGCGACCCAATGTCTAGGACCTGAGTATGTTTCAAAGGATTTTGTCACCTCCACTGTTTGCACGAGGGTGGAGACTACTCAAACCAGAGCAGTCTTCAAGTGTTCCATTTCACACCTCACAACAAAGGATTTCCTGCCAGGTACTCCGTTTGGTAGACTGGCTGGCATTCCTGATATTGAGGAGGGGTTATAGAAATGGGACCCCAGAGCTCTACTGCGCATATACCAACTAGCCAGGGGGCATGTGTCAAAAAGTGTTCCCACGTTAACCACTGGCTAGAGGTAATTGAAAACCAATCCACGGTACTCAATGTTAAGGATAGGGCACAAGAAGTTTATAAACTGATGTCCACCCTGTATCCTTTGTCTTCAATTTATCATCTGAATGCTACCTGATTGCGAGAGAATTGCTATGCTACATACTTCTCATTCCCCAACCCCAAAGTAAGTGTACTTCGTGTGTTACTGTATTATTCGTGTGTTCACCTATCCAAAGGAATAAATATACTTTATTATATCTAAGACTCGTTCAGTTCAGACCCAGTGATAAATATATATCATCTGTTATATATATTTATGTGTGACTATACAGCCTGCCATAATCTCACCGTGACAGGCGTGTGTGTTCTCTCAGTACTGGTGTGTGTTCTCTCAGTAGTGGTGTGTGTGTTCTCTCAGTACTGGTGTGTGTGTGTTATCTCAGTACTGGTGTGTGCTCTCTCAGTACTGGTGTGTGCTCTCTCATTACTGGTGTGTTTTCTCTCAGTACTGGTGTGTGTTCTCTCAGTACTGGTGTGTGTGTGTTCTCTCAGTACTGGTGTGTGTGTTCTGTCAGTACTGGTGTGTGTTCTCTCAGTACTGGTGTGTGCTCTCAGTACTGGTGTGTGTTCTCTCAGTACTGGTGTGTGTTCTCTCAGTACTGGTGTGTGTTATCTCAGTACTGGTGTGTGCTCTCTCAGTACTGGTGTGTGTTCTCTCAGTACTGGTGTGTGCTCTCTCAGTACTGGTGTGTGTTCTCTCAGTACTGGTGTGTGTTAACACACATACACCAGTACTGAGATATCTCAGTACTGGTGTGTGCTCTCTCAGTACTGGTGTGTGCTCTCTCAGCACTGGTGTATGTCTCTGTGATGGTGAGGGGGTACCCAGGCCAATAATAAAGGTATTTTGGGGAGTTTGAAGTGTCAGCTCTGCAACCCAGTTATGGCATGTGAACTGTATTTTAATAAAGATTTCTGTGTGTTTTACTGTTCCAGGAGTGCCAACCAGCGCAGATTCGCAGGGCGTGAGTTTCAGGGATGATTTTACGGTAAAAGGGTTTGTTTGGGTAGAAGGGGACCAGAGTTGCTGGCTACCCCGAAAACGTACCCAGGAATCGTACCAGATTTCTGGGGACATGAAGACACAGACAATCGGACAAAATCCTCCCTAGGAAGCAGTTAGGCGGCTCACTGCCAGGTCGCCCTGCTTCAGCACAGACCAGAACAGTAAGGTGGGGCAGGGGAGATGAATCACATTCAAGGGTCCCCCGGTATATGCCCAAACCCCCAGAACCCAGTATAAGGGTTCAGAGTCTCTCCCACCATTTATAAGGTGGCGAGAGTGAAATATTTTCTAAGTCCCGCTCTGGTGAAAATATCAAGAGCTGGGGAGTGTGTCTTAAGCGTTTTTCAGAAGTACAACTTTTCTGCAAGTTTCTATTAGGAAGCTCGTAGAGCTCGGAGAATAAACGTGCAGGCAGTTGGAGTCAAACACACACACACACACACACACACACACACAGGACTTAGAAGTATTTCGGGTAACTTTTTACTAAGTTGATGTAAAATGTAGACCTGTTTTACACAGTAAAAAAAATGGGAAAATGTTTCTAAGTCCAGCGCTTAGAGAATAAAAAGCGGCTTTTTGCTAACTTCTGTTAGGAAGCTCCTAGCGCTCTGAAACTGGCCGTGTGCATAGTTCAGGTAGAAACATATAAACGACCATAACTCCATTTTTATAACATTTCATAAAAATTGATGAATGAAAGTCACCCTATATTGGTGTATTAAACAAGATAGGAATAATTGATCTTTTATTCAGAACACCGGAGACCGGGAAACACTCATTTTATTATAGCACTCCACTTAGTATGCGTGTAGTGACTCACTGTAAATGAGCTGAGGATGTGCAGCTCCGGACTTCTAAGGCAACCTGCTAGCTTGATGCCACACTGCCTGTTGGAGTCCGGAGTTGAAAGCCTCAGAGCTTCTGATGTGTCAGGTTGGGAGGGATAACTCAAGTACCCCCATCCTAGTGTGAAGTCCGGGGCATTTGGCAAATGGTTGCCCAGCCCAGACTTACTGTCGCCAGGTCGAGGGGTTGGATCCCATATCCTAAGTGGCAAAGGTGCTAGGTTGGCGCATGCTCTTAGCAGAATAGGAAGCCATCCATACCAGATTTCTGAAGTATTGGCAACTCCGGGATAGGTGGGAAAAGTTATTCCCACGGAGAGATTGTCTGCACTTGTTAGATATAGGGTTCTGAACCCTATAAGAATTCCTGCAGCCAATCGGGAATCAGATTCATCTTAAGGTTCATCAAGATTCCAAGTGCCAAGAAACAGCGGCAAGAACGAACGGTGTAAGCAGTGGCTGGGACTGGCACCTCTGACCAAGGACAGTTCCAAGGCTTTTGCGAGTAACTCCCGATCCTGGGAAATTACTCCTACAGACTTTATTTTAAAACGTTTCGTTCTGGAAACAAATTATTTCGTTTGCTCCCGTGTCAGTAAATGTATTTTGACTGTAATTGTGGAACATTTTGTGTATGTCTTTTCATGAAATAAATGACAATTTATTTTACCTCGTTGCTTTGCTCAATCATATGATCCCGGTATAAAGGTGTTAAATCCTGTTCCCCTGTGACACCCTCCCTGGAGGACACAGCATAATCCGACATCCACCCCCCCCCCGGCACATCATCATCAAACCCACCCCACACTATATTGTCCTGTTTAGGGTTTGAGGCAATGTCAGTGTCCAGGGCAGCGTCTGTTGGGGCCATAAGCCCAGAAATGTGTCCCAATGTCTCAGGCACTTTTCACCGACCTTGTGGGCAAGTACCTCTGGAATGCCCTTCCCCTCAATACCCGACTAGCACCCTCTCTATCCACCTTTAAGACCCACCTTAGGACACACTTACTTAAAGAAGCGTATGAATAGCACTGTGGATAATACTAGAGACATGATACATAAAGCTTGGCCCCCTGCAGACGCACTTACCAGAATTCCCTCCTACTGTCTCTATACGTTCCCCTACCTACCAATTAGATTGTAAGCTCTTTGGAGCAGGGACTCCTCTTCCTTAATGTTACTTTTATGTCTGAAGCACTTATTCCCATGACCTGTTATTTATATTATCTGTGTCACGCTGTGCTCACCACAAACAGGACGAGACCCCGGTACTGAGATGGGAGTAGTAACAAACACCAGCCACAGGCACGGGGGCCACGTTCGGAGTGTAGGTTTGTCTTGACAGCAGGGTCAGAGATATAGATATCAGAGTAGTCTTTATACTTGCCGAGTTCAAAGTAGGAGATATCCGGAGCGTAGAAGGTACTTTTGCCAAAGTCAGGGTTGGAGAATGGAGAGTGGTCGAGGTGCAATGCCAAGTTCAGGATTAGAGAGGAGCGAGGAGTCAGAGGTAGCCATGATCAGGAGCCAGAGGTTGGAGTAGTCAAAGCAAGCCGGTTCGGTACACAGAAGATCAAAAACTGGAACAGAGCAACAGGACAGGAACAAGGCAGGAACAGCAAGGGTAAACACAGAGTAACAAGAATCTATGCTCAGCCAATGTGCCTATAACATTGGTGAGCATATATAGGCTGGATCAGCCAGCCCCCATGGGGGGAGGAGCGGGGGCGCGGCCTCTGCGGTAGCTGTGATAGGTCCAGGGCTGAACGTGCAGGTGTAGCTAAAGAATGCATCTATGAGCAGGTACAACTGTTAGTACAGCTAATGAATCTTGACACGGAGGTTGGGGGCATGGTGCACGTGTCACATGCGAGCTCTGCGCGCAGTCAGTGTGCGTCATGATCCGGGGGTGGAGCCAGAGTCCGCGGCGTTGGATGACGCCATTTTGGCGCGCGTGCATGCTGCGCGCGTCTGGTAAGGAATGTGGTCCATAGGCACACCGCGCGTGCATGGTGGTGCTCGAGAGGATGCGTGGAGCGGCTGTACTTCGGTAATCCTTACAATCTGTTATTTATATGATTACCACGTGTATTACTACTGTGAAGCGCTATGTACATTTATGGCGCTATACAAATAAAGACATTCAATACAATACCTTGTGGGCAGTTAGGTCTTCGGTCGCCTGACGCACTCACACCTTGCCACGGGCACAGCACAGCACTGCAGCAAGAAAAGGTCAGCCTCGGCCTTACTCACCGGAGTGAAGGCCACTGCTTCCGTATCCGCCCCGGCGGACGAATCCTCAATGACGACTTCCGGTTTCACTTCAGGGTGGTGGCATCTGCAGGAAAAAAAAGTAGCGTCCGGTACCTCCAAGATGGACGCCTCCGCGGGAACCAGCTGGGCTGAAGCACCCTTGTCGTTCAGCAGGCCTGTTGTATCCGCGGGAACCTGTGGAATGGATACATCCTCACCGCTCTGCTGGGCTGATGCAGTCTTGTGAGTCTCCCGGCCGGGAGCAGGCACCTCCGACACCTCACGAAGACGTCTTCCGCTCAGTGGGATCACCTCAGATGTCGTCACAGACGGTTGGTGAAGCTCCTCTCGCACCTGATGGACGTTCTCACCACTCCGGTGACGATGTGGCGACACTCCAGCAGGAGTACCGCGATGGAGCCTCCAGTCTCGATTTCAGCCAACACAGAGTTGGGTACTTGGGTCAGCAACTTTCGACAGGACGCCACACTCATCACTGGAGACACAGATGATGATTCAGTCAGCAAATTAGAAGAAGAGGACCGCTGGGACTTCACCATATAGCCAGCGGAGGCCTGTAGGTAGCGATCCCGCTCTTGCACCACCAGCGACGGTGAAAAGGCTCCATCTTTCCCGATCACCTTGGCAGGTAATTCACACTCATATTCGCAGCTAAAGTCCGAATTGGGGACACACGGTTCCCTCCTAGCTTCAGCTTCCAGAGAGCCCGCTACCAATTCAGCATTCCATAGGCCATAGTCCCGGCAGTACCCCACTGTGACGATGGGGAGGATTTGGCCCGGGATTAAAGGGGTTACACCCCAATTGGCCACCCTCTACCCTCACCTGGGAAGCAAGGGGTTAACTGGACTGAGGTCCAGTAATGTGTTTTGCCTTGCTTCAATATCCAAATGTGTATAAATGTATTGTTTCTGGGCCAGTGTCTGCATCACACACACACTAGGATCCATCCGGGAGTACAAGGGTTAATAGTTCTGAATGATTATAGCCCTTTGTGTAATTTTCCCGCCTTTTCAGGCACCATTTTGCAGGGTCCCATAGGCCGCCATTAGGGCTCAATGCATTCTAATGCGAATCTTGCTGTTTTGGTCCTGTTTCCTGTGAAGACCAGGAGGTGGCGTCCGAGAGGAGGAGCGGCGGTTTTCCATTGTAAGTCAATGGGCCCATTGACTTCAATGGAGGTTCCTTGACGGCGCTTTCCAGGAACGAGTTGGCTGCCGTCCAAACCGCAAAACCGCAAAGCGGATACTTTTTCTATAAGAGAGCTTTGATCACTTAACAGTCAAGTTCAACGACAAGTGGCGTGGGAATAAACAGTTCTAGAGCACCTACAAATAAAATTATTTTTGCCCCTAGTTCCTAGACCTCCCCCCACTCGACCACAACCGGGTCCCCGAATCCTGGACCCCCGATAAGGGTCGAACCGAGAAGAGCGGGTCGCGCCATAGGTTCCAATGGCGGCGGCAGAAACAGCTCAAGAAAACGGCTAAGTGTAAAAAGCTGAAATTTAGGAATCCATAGCTCCGGTTCCGGAGGGTCCAGAGGATCAGGGTTTGGGGTATGTGTATCTCCCCCACTTAAAGCCCAAGGTTTGCCCTGGCCACCTCCTCTGGTGGTTGGGCTGCCCGGAGGGTTTTTGAAGTCATTAGGTCTTTGAGATTGTCCTGTCGGGAGAGGCCATCAGCGTTCCCATGCTCACTGCCTTTCTAGGGCTGAATGGTGAAGTCACATTCTTGCAGGGCAAGGCTCCAGCGCAAGAGCTTGGCATTTTCTCCCGACACCCTCTGCAACCAACTTAGGGGGTTATGGTCAGTGATAACAGTGAGGGTTCTGCCATACAGAGAGGGCTGAAGCTTCTTTAGAGCCCCTACTATGGGCAGACACTCCTTCTCAATAGGGGAATATGCCCCTTCTCTGGGCAGCCGCTTGCGGCCCAGAAACCTCAATGGAGGTTCCCTGATCTCCTCCCCCACCTGGCTGAGCACAGTACCAATGCCAACGTCTGAGGCATCCGTCTGCACCAGAAACTTCATGGAATAATCTGGAGCGGCCAGTATAGGAGCGCTGGCTAGTGCAGTCTTCAAAGCCTGAAATGCAGCTTCACAGGCAGGAGACCAGACTACCAGCACAGACAGTCGCTGCTGGGTCAAGTCAGTCAGGGGTTTAGCAATGGCACTATACTGGGGAACAAACTTCCTGTAGTAGCCTGCAGTGCCTAGAAACGCCATGACCTGCTTCTTGGTTTTGGGAGTGGGCCACTGCACTACTGCCTCTACCTTAGCTGGTTCTGGCTTGAGGTGCCCTCCACCCAACCCTTGCATGCCCTCTAGCAAACGATTGACCAGGCATTGGAAGGTAGCCGGTGCATTCTTCATCCCAAAGGGCATCACTAAGAACTCATAGAGGCCACTTGGGGTGATGAAAGCCGACTTCTCCCTAGCCTCCTGGGTCAAAGGGATCAGCCAGTACCCTTTACTGAGATCCCTGGTGGTCAGATACCTTGCCCCCGCGAGTTCATCCAGCAACTCATCCATGCGGGGCATGGGGTAGGCATCTGAAACCGTCCCTGCATTGAGCTGCCGGTAGTCCACATAGAACCGGGTGGTCCCATCCTTCTTAGGCACTAGGACTACCGGACAAGCCCAAGGGCTCTGGGATGGTACAATTACCCCTAGGGCCAGCATCTCCTCCACCTCCCTCTCTATACTGCCCTTCACCTCTACTGACACTCTATAAGTGTGCTTATGCAGAGGTCTCAGATCCCCTGTAAGCACTGGGTGCTCAGTGATGTGTGTCCTCCCTGGCTTGTCCGTGAACAGAGCCCTATACTTCTCTAGCATAGCCCTGGCATCTGCTCTCTGCCTGACACTCAGCTGAGCCCCCATCTCCCCCTGCTCTATGGTACCTCCCTGCCTAGCCTCCCCTAGGTAATTTGGCAGAGCTATGTACTCCTTGAGCATATTGATGTGATAGACTTTGGTCCTCCCTGTCTCCCTAACCCTGGCTAGCACTGCTGCTACCTGTCCTGGAGACAAACCACAGATCTGCCTGAAGCCAACTATCCTCTCACTGTATGTCCCCACATACCTCTGCCCTCTCTCTAGTGCCCTCTTGACCAGGCGGTGGGAGGTAGCCAGAGCATTCCTCATCCTGAATGGCACCCTGAAAAACTCACAGAGGCCATTCTGAAGGCTGAAGACTGACTCCCCCTCTGCCTTCCTCTCTACACTGTCTGCCACCTCTGCTGATACTCCATAGGTATTCTTATGCAGAGGATGCAGATCACCTGGGAGCACAGGCTGATCTGTACTATGTGCCCTGCCCAGCTTGTCTGAGAACAGGACCCTAGGCTGCTCTACGCTAGCCCCGGCTTCTGCCCCTGCCTGCCTACCTCCCAGGGCCCCTAGCTCAACTAGGACCCCCCTAGGAAACCCTATCCTACCTAAGAGGCCTGGCACTGCCTGAGCTGCTTCCTGAAACATGCAGAACCACACAGATCACAGGCTCCAGGTTATTGCTAAGGCGCACCTCAGCAGTTTCCCTGGACAAAACCTCCACCTCCCTCATGCCATGATTGGCACCCCCATCCAAAATGATCTGGGCACCCTGTAAGGACCGCAGCCCTCCATCAGGCATGGTTCTTTGCACCCCTGTGCCCGGGAGCAAATCTTCTGGCTGCACCAGAATAATAGCAGCACCCAAATCTGGCAAGCTCCCTGCTTGCCGGTCACCAAAGGTAACCCACCGTGGGTGCCTGCTCAGGACATCAGCAGGCTGCATCTCGACTGATGCACTTGGACATCCTCTGCTCACTGCTGCTGGCTCTGAGGTGACAAAAGCAGCATCTGCCTGGGACATCCCTCTTGGTTGTGGCTCCATGGCTGTGCTCTGTTCCTCTGTGTGGGCCAGCCCAATCTGGGTTACTGGCCCTGCAGCTTGTGAACGTTGCCCCTGATGGGGTCCCCCAGAACGCTCACGGTCCGGGCAATGTGGCCGGATGTGGCCCACCTTGTGGCAATGATAGCACTGTCTCTCAAGCTTGAACTCCCCAGTATAGGGCGTGTCGCTGCCCACTGTATGTTTGGGAGTCCGCTGAGGTGCAGACTGGTCCCCCCTAGCCAGAATGGCTGCCTCTCTGGGGACTGCTGCGTTGCTCATCAAGGCTCTGCTGGTTACATCTTCATTTGCTGGCTCTGCTGCTTCCATAGCAGTTACTCTGGGAATGTCCTGTTCCCCGCTGACAAGGTGGGAGTGAGGGGGCCTTCCAAGCGCTGTCGACAGGAGCTCGAGTCGCTGTTCATAGCTAAGCCCTTCTCCCCAGGCAGTGAGGAGTGCAATGAGTCCAGAGGTAGCCAGTCCGGTCGCCGCAGCAACTGATCCATCTGCACCCCCTGGCACAACGCCACCCTCTTCCAGGCGATCACTGACATCCTTCCCCTGTCCTTGCAGCCCCGGAGCTGGAGAGATCTCTTGCACTCCGGGCTGAGTACTGTCTGCTGCCACAGCAGCTGGCGGGGCCATCCTGTCCTCATATTCTTCAAAGTCCTCCTCCAGCTGACTCTTGGAACGACCGTCTGTCGTGATCCCGTACCCCAAAAATCTCTCCACTATCTGCGTCCGGTTCCAGGTACAAAACCTTCCTGAGCGTGGACTCATGGTGCCACTGGGGTATAGGTCCAGAGACCAGTGAATTATCTCGTGCTTCTTTGGAACTGTGTGTAAGTTGCCACTTGTCTGAGGAGCTTGCAATCTACAAGGTCCTCACTATATTACAGAACACTGCAATATAGGCTCAATCAGTATCTCACCAGCTGCCACCAGTTTTAAACGCTTGTCACTCACACAGGGGCAGGGAGCGGTGTGACGGGAGACGCGCTTAATAATATATTTATATTTCGTGGATCCTGATTGAGCAGAACAGGTTGAGCAAAATAAACTGAGATTTATTCCCTTGATAGGAAAACACACGACAACTGCAGAATAAACTTAATAATTACACTCACGGGTAGAGAAACAGAGGATAATGTCCAGAAAGGTGCAAAGCACCAGAAGATTGTCCTTTAAAATGTAGTCCATTTGCAAATTGCCAAATAAATAGCCAGTCCAATCCTTCTGTGAATGTGCAAAGTCTGTTCTGGTTCTCTGGGATTTGCTGGATCCCCAGGGCTAACGAAACCCTGAAGCAGGGCAAGTTTCCTTGTTGCGATGTTTTTAACCCCTTGCGTTCTGGAATCGTAGCCGCTGTACTCAGGTCTTATCCGCTTGAAGAAATCAGGTAACAGCAACAGCAACAACAGGAACAACAGCAGGAACAACACAGGAATAACACAGGAATGAGCGGTACAGGCCTTTTTAAGGACAAGGGCCTGTGAAGTGTTACATTAGCCTCATCCCATTGGCAAGGAATTATCTTCCTCCTATCAGAACCTGCCAGGTCACATGGGCAAATCCTACAGCCAGCTCAGGTAACTCTGTGCATGCTCAGTTAGCAGCTTGGTAGCACTGCTAAGTAAAAAGGGGCCACTCATTTCTGGGGACGCAACGTCTGGAGTTTGGTCCCAAGGTGTGAAATATCTAGGATGAGTAACAGGATCTGCTACTCAGAAACATCCTGATTAAGTGACACTTTATGAATCTGGGGTCTTTTGATATGCAACTTCCAGAGAGACTTACAGCTGTGGGCCTAGCAGGCTAGCTTTGAAGCTTGCATAGGCAAGTAACCCAGCTCATAGGTGTCAAAACATTTGGTTCTGGTATACAAAACAAAGGCAGGCAGAAAAAAACAGCATCCTGCCGGTACATATTAACTGCACCAGAAAGGCACTTCATCAAAAATATATGTTTCCCTTATGACAAAGTTATATTTTTAATATGTGTGTACTGCTGCGGCCAAGTTTATTCGAGCATTTGCCCGTTCTTGGCCGCAGCAGTAGCCTGGCACGCGCCCGAGGGTGACGGGCGCGCGCCGAAGCAGCGGAAGAGCGCCCTCCGATCGGGGCGCTCTCCCTACCGCTGCCGGGTCCGCCGGGTCCCCCGGAACCTCCTGCCGCCGTCCCTCGATCGCGGGACACCAGGGCTCCCTCGGGGAGCCCTGGACGCGCGTGCAGGGGGCGCAGGCTCCCGAAGACGCGTGACCGCGCGTCTATGACGCGCGGCACGCCGAGGGGCGGCCACTAGCAAGCCGGGAAATCTCCCGGCTTGCGGTACCGGCCACACTTTAATAAAGTGTGTCGGTAGTGTACTTGGGTGATTACACTGAGGCGGCACCCCAAAAATCAGGGTGCTGGCTCACTCCGTTCCTAAATTAGCAGTCTTAAATTGGGAACAGAATATAATATTAACCCCTTCATCCCCAATACGAAATAGGGGTAACCAGCCGAGCCCACTGTCTTTATTAATGCGCTGATTACCCCCCATTTTCGCCACAGGGTACCTGTAGTCACTGCTCCGGCAGCGCTGCAGAACCATCCTTGACCCTCTTGGACCAACCCGACGGAGTATGGACCCCCTTGAAAGTTCGGGACTTTTCCCATAGACTTCAATGGCGGCCAATCTCCATTGACCGGCTATGGCGGAAAAACCCCATTGACTTCAACGGCGGCGTGGGCCCGTTGATAGTCTATGGCGGCGGATTCCCATAGCCGCCAGCGGCGGCGGTTTGCCATTGAAAGTCTATGGCGACGAAGCCCGTTGTTTTCAATGGGGATTTAGTGAAAAACTGTGATTTAATTTACAGCGGAATTTTTGTATTAAAATGAAAAACGGTTTAAAGTGTATTTGTGTAACTCTGGTTCCGAAGGTCGTAGCAAGTCTCAAATTGGACCATAGGGTGTCCCAGTTCCGGCATTGAGAACTGGGAAGTTTGGACCCGCTGGACCCAACGGAACCGGATATTTTAATATGTTTGTGTTTCATCTTTAATACTGTGTCCCAAGGTATGGACAAGAACCAGAGGAAATTCCCTTGGCCATAAGGCAGCAGATGGTCAGGGAAAGCGTCCCAATGTCTAGAATTTAAGTGCTGTTCAAAGGAGTTTATCACCTACACTGTTTACAGGAGGGCGGAGATGACTCAAACCAGAGCAGTCTGTAAGTGTCCCATTTAACACCTCACAACAAAGGGTATCCTGACAGAAATTCCATTTAGTAGACTGGCTGGCATTCCTGATGCAAATGTGGGGCTGCAGAAATGAGACCCCAGAGTCCAACTGAGCATGTCCCAACTAGCAGGGGGGCATGTATCAAAATGTGTTCCCACGTTAGAGAGTGGCTACAGGTAATTACTGACCAATCACCTGTACTTAATGTTAAGGATAGGGTTACAAAAGATATATAATCTGTGGTCAACCCTTTATCCTGTGTTCTTCTATACCATCTTGATTGCTGAGAGAAACGCTATGCAATGTCTTCATGCCAGAGGTCTTTCATGTCTTTGGTATCTTGATGATTATGAAGATTGCTGTGTGAACTGCCAGTCCAGATGGGACTGTTTCATCATTCCATTTTAAGTAAGTGTCCATATTTTGCCTGTTATTTGTATATCTCGTGTGTTCACCTTTATCAAGGAATAAATTATATTTTATCATATCTAAGTCTCGTCCCAGTTCAACCCAGTTATATATATATATATAGTATATATTTTGGTGTGTATTATTAATAGCCTGTCACGAAGCTCCCGTCACACCCACGTCCAGGCAACGCCGGTCCGCATGACACAGGTCATAGAGAGCCATCAGACAGTCCTGCTCTTCTTTCGGAGAGGCATCCTCCATGAGCTTTTGTAGCCCACAGATTAGGTCATAGAAGCCACTTACGTCCTTCTGGCTGGCACAGGTTGAGGCGGCATCTGTGGTTGGAGGTATGGTACACCACACCTCTTACAGCGGGACTTGACGTTCAATTCCCCGCCAGGGCAGTCGCATAGCGAGCAGACACATTGGAGAAAGTCCTTCCCATTTATAATCACCACGAGTCCTCCTGGTAGCACATATCGGGTAGCAACTCGTTGAGCCATAATATTTACTGGAACAGGGAGCAAGCCTAGTGTAGGTCCTACTCCTTCAGTCACCATGTGCATCTGCAGGGTACGGCAGCTGCATCCGGCTACGCCCCTCGTGGTGTCACTCCAGTCAGTGCCGCCTCCCCCTGGTGGATCCAGGAGTCCGGGCACTAAATATGGGCGCGGCTTCAGCTTTCACGCCAAGCCCTGCACATTTTTTAAAAAGCTTGCATCTTGCACAGCTTACCACGCGGATTTCCCGTTTTGGCGGGAACTTCTGTTTCACGCGCTGCAGCTCCCTAGCCGGGGGGGTCCGCTCCCTTGGATCCCAAGGGCCCCCTGGGTCACCACACACAAACGTGCATCTGAGCACAAATTTCAGGTCTCCATGCTGCAGCTCCCTTCTGTGGGGTCCGGTCCCTTTGGATCCCTAGATTCCCCCTGAGATACCACACATGATCCCTAGAGCAGATGGCCCTGATATGGTGGTTTTCAAGCACCTCTCGGCTTGGCTTAGGGAAGATCAAACTCTCTTTCTCTCTCTGCTGCAAAAGCCTGCCTGCTCACATCTCAGCAGCGCCTCCAAATGTAGCACGTGTTCCACCCCCCTCCCCTCCCACCACCCACGGGAGATTTGTCCGCTACCCGGTGTAATGCTGCTCACCTGTAGGTTCTCAGGAGCTCTGAGCGTCCGCCGTTGCTATTGGGGATCAACAGGTCAGGCTTTTGGGTTTATCTTCTATCTCTTCGGTGCAGCGCCTCCATCCTCCAGGGCCTAACATAGATAGGAGCAGTCCCTGCTGGAAACTCTCCTTCCCCCTGAATAACTCATACTCGGGCAGGATAAAACAACTAGGTCTTTTTTCGTTCTCACAGCATACATCTGTCTTCTCTTAGTCCCTGGAGCAAACCCAAGGAGCTTGAGGCCCCAAGAGCCCCTCCTCCGCTCCCTTACCCCTCCTCCGCTCCCTTACCCCTCCTCCACTTCCTTACCCCCAGATGGGATAAGGGGAATCAGCTCCCACTCCCCTGAGGGAGGGAAAGAACATGAACCCGAGCCCTGGCTCCACCACCTCACCCCCCCCCCTCTATCATTTGAGTTGCAGCCCCCTTTTATTACCAGGGGAGGGTCCCAGGTCTTAGCCCCGGTAGGTGGGCAGCACCTCGGCCGTGGCCCCCCCCTGTAACTACTGGAGAGTTATACAAAAAAGTTGGAGCGCAGAGAAGAAGAAAAAAATGGATATTAAACAATCGTCACTTTATTTGGTACACTGTACATTAATAACTTACAATTAGGTATAACTGCGTGCACGATGGGGATCCCACGTTCATCTGTTGTTTGCGCCGTCACAACCCCTGCCCAAACTGTTCTTTCCTACTGCGGATTCCCACAGAGTTCCTGAACCGGAACCGGAAGTCTACCCACCATAGACGTGTGTACTCCTTTGGAGTGTGATACCTGCACGGTAGGGGTAACCGGTATTTTCTCGTTAACGTCACCCCCGCCAGCCATTGCCATCTCGTGAGAGAGCCCGCCCACCATTCTATTTTGGGTAGACTTCCGGTTCAGGAACTCTGTGGGAATCCGCAGTAGGAGAGAACAGTTTGGGCAGGGGTTGTGACGGCGCAAACAACAGATGAACGTGGGATCCCCATCGTGCACGCAGTTATACCTAATTGTAAGTTTTTAATGTACAGTGTACCAAATAAAGTGACGATTGTTTAATATCCATTTTTTTCTTCTTCTCTGCGCTCCAACTTTTTTGTATATTTCGAGTGACTGTTGGCCCGGCTGATCACCGGAGAGAGGAGGAGCTGCGGGAGAAGAAATCCACTCTAAGAGACACCTAGAAGACAACGGACGAGCACGGCCTCCTTTTTGGGAACTGAACTACTGGAGAGTCACTTGCTACAGCAAGAACAAGGAATTAACCCTAACACTGCCTGCACTGATACCAGGGATTATATGATAGGGAAGAAGAGTTCAGTAGAGAGGGGTTATATGGCTACATAAGATTTTTCATTTTATAAAAACATTACCGTTTGCACGAGGCAAGGTACGAGGCAAGGTACTCCATCTGTCAGAACCCAGCTATCCTTAAGACGGCTCTGATTACACACCAGCTATCTCTACTCATACCCACATATTGTGTGACAGTGTGGTTGAAATTGAGAAGCATTAAGAACATGGAAGAACTTGGCAACTACAGTAAGTGATACTCCATCTGTACAGTACTCATTACTACAAGGAATACCCTAGAGCAGGCCTGCACAACCTGTACAGTACTTCTTACTACAAAGAATACCCTAGAGCAGGCCTGCACAACCTGTACAGTACTCCTTACTACAAAAAATACCCTATAGCAGGCGTGCACAACCTGTACAGTACTCCTTACTACAATGAATACCCTAGGGCAGGCGTGCACAACCTGTACAGTACTCCTTACTACAAGGAATACCCTAGAGCAGGCCTGCACAACCTGTACAGTACTCCTTACTACAAGGAATACACTAGAGCAGGCGTGCACAACCTGTACAGTAATCCTTACTACAAGGAATACCCTAGAGCAGGCCTGCACAACCTGTACAGTACTCCTTACTACAAGGAATACCCTAGAGCAGGCGTGCACAACCTGTACAGTACTCCTTACTACAAGGAATACCCTAGAGCAGGCCTGCACAACCTGTACAGTACTCCTTACTACAAGGAATACCATAGAGCTGGCCTGCACAACCTGTACAGTACTCCTTACTACAAGGAATACCCTAGAGCAGGCGTGCACAACCTGTACAGTACTCCTTACTACAAGGAATACCCTAGGGCAGGCGTGCACAACCTGTACAGTACTCCTTACTACAAGGAATACCCTAGGGCAGGCGTGCACAACCTGTACAGTACTCCTTACTACAAGGAATACCCTAGAGCAGGCCTGCACAACCTGTACAGTACTCCTTACTACAAGGAATACACTAGAGCAGGCGTGCACAACCTGTACAGTACTCCTTACTACAAGGAATACCCTAGAGCAGGCGTGCACAACCTGTACAGTACTCCTTACTACAAGGAATACCCTAGGGCAGGCGTGCACAACATGTACAGTACTCCTTACTACAAGGAATACCCTAGAGCAGGCGTGCACAACCTGTACAGTACTCCTTACTACAAGGAATACCCTAGAGCAGGCCTGCACAACCTGTACAGTACTCCTTACTACAAGGAATACCCTAGAGCAGGCGTGCACAACCTGTACAGTACTCCTTACTACAAGGAATACCCTAGGGCAGGCGTGCACAACCTGTACAGTACTCCTTACTACAAGGAATACCCTAGCGCAGGCCTGCACAACCTGTACAGTACTCCTTACTACAAGGAATACCCTAGAGCAGGCCTGCACAACCTGTACAGTACTCCTTACTACAAGGAATACCCTAGAGCAGGCCTGCACAACCTGTACAGTACTCCTTACTACAAGGAATACCCTAGAGCAGGCCTGCACAACCTGTACAGTACTCCTTACTACAAGGAATACCCTAGAGCAGGCGTGCACAACCTGTACAGTACTCCTTACTACAAGGAATACCCTAGGGCAGGCGTGCACAACCTGTACAGTACTCCTTACTACAAGGAATACCCTAGAGCAGGCGTGCACAACCTGTACAGTACTCCTTACTACAAGGAATACCCTAGAGCAGGCCTGCACAACCTGTACAGTACTCCTTACTACAAGGAATACCCTAGAGCAGGCCTGCACAACCTGTACAGTACTCCTTACTACAAGGAATACCCTAGAGAAGGCCTGCACAACCTGTACAGTACTCCTTACTACAAGGAATACCCTAGCGCAGGCCTGCACAACCTGTACAGTACTCCTTACTACAAGGAATACCCTAGGGCAGGCGTGCACAACATGTACAGTACTCCTTACTACAAGGAATACCCTAGAGCAGGCCTGCACAACCTGTACAGTACTTCTTACTACAAGGAATACCGTAGAGCAGGCCTGCACAACCTGTACAGTACTCCTTACTACAAGGAATACCCTATAGCAGGCGTGCACAACCTGTACAGTACTCCTTACTACAAGGAATACCCTAGCGCAGGCCTGCACAACCTGTACAGTACTCCTTACTACAAGGAATACCCTAGGGCAGGCGTGCACAACATGTACAGTACTCCTTACTACAAGGAATACCCTAGAGCAGGCCTGCACAACCTGTACAGTACTCCTTACTACAAGGAATACCCTAGGGCAGGCGTGCACAACCTGTACAGTACTCCTTACTACAAGGAATACCCTAGAGCAGGCCTGCACAACCTGTACAGTACTCCTTACTACAAGGAATACCCTAGGGCAGGCATGCACAACCTGTACAGTACTCCTTACTACAAGGAATACCCTAGAGCAGGCCTGCACAACCTGTACAGTACTCCTTACTACAAGGAATACCCTAGGGCAGGCATGCACAACCTGTACAGTACTCCTTACTACAAGGAATACCCTAGAGCAGGCCTGCACAACCTGTACAGTACTTCTTACTACAAGGAATACCCTAGAGCAGGCGTGCACAACCTGTACAGTACTCCTTACTACAAGGAATACCCTAGAGCAGGCGTGCACAACCTGTACAGTACTCCTTACTACAAGGAATACCCTATAGCAGGCGTGCACAACCTGTACAGTACTTCTTACTACAAGGAATACCCTAGAGCAGGCCTGCACAACCTGTACAGTACTCCTTGCTACAAGGAATACCCTAGGGCAGGCGTGCACAACCTGTACAGTACTCCTTACTACAAAGAATACCCTAGGGCAGGCGTGCACAACATGTACAGTACTCCTTACTACAAGGAATACCCTAGAGCAGGCGTGCACAACCTGTACAGTACTTCTTACTACAAGGAATACCCTAGAGCAGGCGTGCACAACCTGTACAGTACTTCTTACTACAAGGAATACCCTAGAGCAGGCGAGCACAACCTGTACAGTACTCCTTACTACAAGGAATACCCTAGAGCAGGCGTGCACAACCTGTACAGTACTCCTTACTACAAGGAATACCCTAGAGCAGGCGTGCACAACCTGTACAGTACTCCTTACTACAAGGAATACCCTAGAGCAGGCCTGCACAACCTGTACAGTACTCCTTACTACAAGGAATACCCTAGAGCAGGCGTGCACAACCTGTACAGTACTCCTTACTACAAGGAATACCCTAGAGCAGGCGTGCACAACCTGTACAGTACTCCTTACTACAAGGAATACCCTAGAGCTGGCCTGCACAACCTGTACAGTACTCCTTACTACAAGGAATACCCTAGGGCAGGCGTGCACAACCTGTACAGTACTCCTTACTACAAGGAATACCCTAGAGCAGGCCTGCACAACCTGTACAGTACTCCTTACTACAAGGAATACCCTAGAGCAGGCCTGCACAACCTGTACAGTACTCCTTACTACAAGGAATACCCTAGGGCAGGCGTGCACAACCTGTACAGTACTCCTTACTACAAGGAATACCCTAGAGCAGGCCTGCACAACCTGTACAGTACTCCTTACTACAAGGAATACACTAGAGCAGGCGTGCACAACCTGTACAGTACTCCTTACTACAAGGAATACACTAGAGCAGGCGTGCACAACCTGTACAGTACTCCTTACTACAAGGAATACCCTAGAGCAGGCATGCACAACCTGTACAGTACTCCTTACTACAAGGAATACCCTAGCGCAGGCCTGCACAACCTGTACAGTACTCCTTACTACAAGGAATACCCTAGAGCAGGCCTGCACAACCTGTACAGTACTCCTTACTACAAGGAATACCCTAGAGCAGGCCTGCACAACCTGTACAGTACTCCTTACTACAAGGAATACCCTAGAGCAGGCCTGCACAACCTGTACAGTACTCCTTACTACAAGGAATACCCTAGAGCAGGCGTGCACAACCTGTACAGTACTCCTTACTACAAGGAATACCCTAGGGCAGGCGTGCACAACCTGTACAGTACTCCTTACTACAAGGAATACCCTAGAGCAGGCGTGCACAACCTGTACAGTACTCCTTACTACAAGGAATACCCTAGAGCAGGCCTGCACAACCTGTACAGTACTCCTTACTACAAGGAATACCCTAGAGCAGGCCTGCACAACATGTACAGTACTCCTTACTACAAGGAATACCCTAGAGCAGGCCTGCACAACCTGTACAGTACTTCTTACTACAAGGAATACCCTAGAGCAGGCGTGCACAACCTGTACAGTACTCCTTACTACAAGGAATACCCTATAGCAGGCGTGCACAACCTGTACAGTACTTCTTGCTACAAGGAATACCCTAGAGCAGGCCTGCACAACCTGTACAGTACTCCTTGCTACAAGGAATACCCTAGGGCAGGCGTGCACAACCTGTACAGTACTCCTTACTACAAGGAATACCCTAGAGCAGGCCTGCACAACCTGTACAGTACTCCTTACTACAAGGAATACCATAGAGCAGGCCTGCACAACCTGTACAGTACTCCTTACTACAAGGAATACCCTAGAGCAGGCCTGCACAACCTGTACAGTACTCCTTACTACAAGGAATACCCTAGAGCAGGCGTGCACAACCTGTACAGTACTCCTTACTACAAGGAATACCCTAGGGCAGGCGTGCACAACCTGTACAGTACTCCTTACTACAAGGAATACCCTAGAGCAGGCGTGCACAACCTGTACAGTACTCCTTACTACAAGGAATACCCTAGAGCAGGCCTGCACAACCAGTACAGTACTCCTTACTACAAGGAATACCCTAGAGCAGGCCTGCACAACCTGTACAGTACTCCTTACTACAAGGAATACCCTAGAGCAGGCCTGCACAACCTGTACAGTACTCCTTACTACAAGGAATACCCTAGGGCAGGCGTGCACAACCTGTACAGTGAAACGGGCCAAACTGCTCCCAGGAAAGCAGTTTCTGGACGCACTTTCATTGAAATAATCTAATTTCCGGGGTTATGAAAAAAAACTTCCTCCTCCTCCCGGCCCGACTCTTACTGTACCTGTGGCAGGAGTCCGGCGGTGGGGTCCGGCGGTGGGGTCCGGCGGTGGGGTCCGGCGGTGGGGTCCGGCGATCTATGTCTTCTCCCCGGCACATTCTACGCTTTCTCCTGCCGGTCCGCTTCAAATGACGCTGCCTTGTCATGGCAACGGGACGCCGTGTCTTTTTACACCGCGCACCCATTTTATTAGGACCGGCAGTGGAAAGAGTAGAATGTGCAGGGGAGAAAATGGAGATCGCCGGACACCGCCACCGGACCCCTGCCGGAGATCGCCAACGGACCCCTGCCGGAGATCGCCGGACCCCGCAAGCCGCACAGTGAGTCCGGGCTGGCCGCAACAAACAACTGTACCCCCGTCACATCGCTGCTTTTTAATACATCTTCACATCCTACGGGAAGGGGCGGCACAGTGAGTCCGGGCTGGCCGTACCCCCATCACATCGCTGCATGTACATCTTCACATCCTACGGGAAGGGGCGGCACAGTGAGTCCGGGCTGGCCGTACCCCATCACATCGCTGCATGTACATCTTCACATCCTACGGGAAGGGGCGGCACAGTGAGTCCGGGCTGGCCGTACCCCATCACATCGCTGCATGTACATCTTCACATCCTACGGGAAGGGGCGGCACAGTGAGTCCGCGCTGGCCGTACCCCCATCACATCGCTGCATGTACATCTTCACATCCTACGGGAAGGGGCGGCACAGTGAGTCCGGGCTGGCCGTACCCCATCACATCGCTGCATGTACATCTTCACATCCTACGGGAAGGGGCGGCACAGTGAGTCCGGGCTGGCCGTACCCCATCACATCGCTGCATGTACATCTTCACATCCTACGGGAAGGGACGGCACAGTGAGTCCGGGCTGGCCGTAACCCATCACATCGCTGCATGTACATCTTCACATCCTACGGGAAGGGGCGGCACAGTGAGTCCGCGCTGGCCGTACCCCATCACATCACTGCATGTACATCTTCACATCCTACGGGAAGGGGCGGCACAGTGAGTCCGGGCTGGCCGTACCCCCATCACATCGCTGCATGTACATCTTCACATCCTACGGGAAGGGGCGGCACAGTGAGTCCGGGCTGGCCGTACCCCATCACATCGCTGCATGTACATCTTCACATCCTACGGGAAGGGGCGGCACAGTGAGTCCGGGCTGGCCGTACCCCATCACATCGCTGCATGTACATCTTCACATCCTACGGGAAGGGGCAGCACAGTGAGTCCGGGCTGGCCGTAACCCATCACATCGCTGCATGTACATCTTCACATCCTACGGGAAGGGGCGGCACAGTGAGTCCGGGCTGGCCGTACCCCCATCACATCGCTGCATGTACATCTTCACATCCTACGGGAAGGGGCGGCACAGTGAGTCCGGGCTGGCCGTACCCCCATCACATCGCTGCATGTACATCTTCACATCCTACGGGAAGGGGCGGCACAGTGAGTCCGGGCTGGCCGTACCCCCGTCACATCGCTGCATGTACATCTTCACATCCTACGGGAAGGGGAGACACAGTGAGTCCGGGCTGGCCGTACCCCATCACATCGCTGCATGTACATCTTCACATCCTACGGGAAGGGGCGGCACAGTGAGTCCGGGCTGGCCGTACCCCCATCACATCGCTGCATGTACATCTTCACATCCTACGGGAAGGGGCGGCACAGTGAGCCCGGGCTGGCCGTACCCCCATCACATCGCTGCATGTACATCTTCACATCCTACGGGAAGGGGCGGCACAGTGAGTCCGGGCTGGCCGTACCCCCATCACATCGCTGCATGTACATCTTCACATCCTACGGGAAGGGGCGGCACAGTGAGTCCGGGCTGGCCGTACCCCATCACATCGCTGCATGTACATCTTCACATCCTACGGGAAGGGGCAGCACAGTGAGTCCGGGCTGGCCGTACCCCATCACATCGCTGCATGTACATCTTCACATCCTACGGGAAGGGGAGGCACAGTGAGTCCGGGCTGGCCGTACCCCCATCACATCGCTGCATGTACATCTTCACATCCTACAGGAAGGGGCGGCACAGTGAGTCCGGGCTGGCCGTACCCCGTCACATCGCTGCATGTACATCTTCACATCCTACGGGAAGGGGCGGCACAGTGAGTCCGGGCTGGCCGTACCCCCATCACATCGCTGCATGTACATCTTCACATCCTACGGGAAGGGGCGGCACAGTGAGTCCGGGCTGGCCGTACCCCATCACATCGCTGCATGTACATCTTCACATCCTACAGGAAGGGGCGGCACAGTGAGTCCGGGCTGGCCGTACCCCCATCACATCGCTGCATGTACATCTTCACATCCTACGGGAAGGGGCGGCACAGTGAGTCCGGGCTGGCCGTACCCCCGTCACATCGCTGCATGTACATCTTCACATCCTACGGGAAGGGGCGGCACAGTGAGTCCGGGCTGGCCGTACCCCATCACATCGCTGCATGTACATCTTCACATCCTACGGGAAGGGGCGACACAGTGAGTCCGGGCTGGCCGTACCCCCATCACATCGCTGCATGTACATCTTCACATCCTACGGGAAGGGGCGGCACAGTGAGTCCGGGCTGGCCGTACCCCCATCACATCGCTGCATGTACATCTTCACATCCTACGGGAAGGGACGGCACAGTGAGTTCGGGCTGGCCGTACCCCCATCACATCGCTGCATGTACATCTTCACATCCTACGGGAAGGGGCGGCACAGTGAGACCGGGCTGGCCGTACCCCATCACATCGCTGCATGTACATCTTCACATCCTACGGGAAGGGGCGGCACAGTGAGTCCGGGCTGGCCGTACCCCCATCACATCGCTGCATGTACATCTTCACATCCTACGGGAAGGGGCGGCACAGTGAGTCCGGGCTGGCCGTACCCCGTCACATCGCTGCATGTACATCTTCACATCCTACGGGAAGGGGCGGCACAGTGAGTCCGGGCTGGCCGTACCCCCGTCACATCGCTGCATGTACATCTTCACATCCTACGGGAAGGGGCGGCACAGTGAGTCCGGGCTGGCCGTACCCCCGTCACATCGCTGCATGTACATCTTCACATCCTACGGGAAGGGGCGGCACAGTGAGTCCGGGCTGGCCGTACCCCATCACATCGCTGCATGTACATCTTCACATCCTACGGGAAGGGGCGGCACAGTGAGTCCGGGCTGGCCGTACCCCATCACATCGCTGCATGTACATCTTCACATCCTACGGGAAGGGGCGGCACAGTGAGTCCGGGCTGGCCGTACCCCCATCACATCGCTGCATGTACATCTTCACATCCTACGGGAAGGGGCGGCACAGTGAGTCCGGGCTGGCTGTACCACATCACATCGCTGCATGTACATCTTCACATCCTACAGGAAGGGGCGGCACAGTGAGTCCGGGCTGGCCGTACCCCATCACATCGCTGCATGTACATCTTCACATCCTACGGGAAGGGGCGGCACAGTGAGTCCGGGCTGGCCGTACCCCATCACATCGCTGCATGTACATCTTCACATCCTACGGGAAGGGGCGGCACAGTGAGTCCGGGCTGGCCGTACCCCGTCACATCGCTGCATGTACATCTTCACATCCTACGGGAAGGGGCGGCACAGTGAGTCCGGGCTGGCCGTACCCCCATCACATCGCTGCATGTACATCTTCACATCCTACGGGAAGGGGCGGCACAGTGAGTCCGGGCTGGCCGTACCCCCGTCACATCGCTGCATGTACATCTTCACATCCTACGGGAAGGGACGGCACAGTGAGTCCGGGCTGGCCGTACCCCGTCACATCGCTGCATGTACATCTTCACATCCTACGGGAAGGGGCGGCACAGTGAGTCCGGGCTGGCCGTACCCCATCACATCGCTGCATGTACATCTTCACATCCTACAGGAAGGGGCGGCACAGTGAGTCCGGGCTGGCCGTACCCCCGTCACATCGCTGCATGTACATCTTCACATCCTACGGGAAGGGGCGGCACAGTGAGTCCGGGCTGGCCGTACCCCATCACATCGCTGCATGTACATCTTCACATCCTACGGGAAGGGGCGGCACAGTGAGTCCGGGCTGGCCGTACCCCATCACATCGCTGCATGTACATCTTCACATCCTACGGGAAGGGGCGGCACAGTGAGTCCGCGCTGGCCGTACCCCCATCACATCGCTGCATGTACATCTTCACATCCTACGGGAAGGGGCAGCACAGTGAGTCCGGGCTGGCCATACCCCCATCACATCGCTGCATGTACATCTTCACATCCTACGGGAAGGGGCAGCACAGTGAGTCCGGGCTGGCCGTACCCCATCACATCGCTGCATGTACATCTTCACATCCTACGGGAAGGGGCGGCACAGTGAGTCCGGGCTGGCCGTACCCCCATCACATCGCTGCATGTACATCTTCACATCCTACGGGAAGGGGCGGCACAGTGAGTCCGGGCTGGCCGTACCCCCATCACATCGCTGCATGTACATCTTCACATCCTACGGGACGGGGCGGCACAGTGAGTCCGCGCTGGCCGTACCCCATCACATCGCTGCATGTACATCTTCACATCCTACGGGAAGGGGCGGCACAGTGAGTCCGGGCTGGCCGTACCCCCATCACATCGCTGCATGTACATCTTCACATCCTACTGGAAGGGGCGGCACAGTGAGTCCGGGCTGGCCGTACCCCCATCACATCGCTGCATGTACATCTTCACATCCTACGGGAAGGGGCGGCACAGTGAGTCCGCGCTGGCCGTACCCCCATCACATCGCTGCATGTACATCTTCACATCCTACGGGAAGGGGCGGCACAGTGAGTCCGGGTTGGCCGTACCCCCATCACATCGCTGCATGTACATCTTCACATCCTACGGGAAGGGGCGGCACAGTGAGTCCGGGCTGGCCGTACCCCATCACATCGCTGCATGTACATCTTCACATCCTACGGGAAGGGGCGGCACAGTGAGTCCGGGCTGGCCGTACACCCATCACATCGCTGCATGTACATCTTCACATCCTACGGGAAGGGGCGGCACAGTGAGTCCGGGCTGGCCGTACCCCATCACATCGCTGCATGTACATCTTCACATCCTACGGGAAGGGGCGGCACAGTGAGTCCGGGCTGGCCGTACCCCATCACATCGCTGCATGTACATCTTCACATCCTACGGGAAGGGGCGGCACAGTGAGTCCGGGCTGGCCGTACCCCCATCACATCGCTGCATGTACATCTTCACATCCTACGGGAAGGGGCGGCACAGTGAGTCCGGGCTGGCCGTACCCCCATCACATCGCTGCATGTACATCTTCACATCCTACGGGAAGGGGCGGCACAGTGAGTCCGGGCTGGCCGTACCCCCATCACATCGCTGCATGTACATCTTCACATCCTACGGGAAGGGGAGGCACAGTGAGTCCGGGCTGGCCGTACCCCCATCACATCGCTGCATGTACATCTTCACATCCTACGGGAAGGGGCGGCACAGTGAGTCCGGGCTGGCCGTACCCCATCACATCGCTGCATGTACATCTTCACACCCTACGGGAAGGGGCGGCACAGTGAGTCCGGGCTGGCCGTACCCCATCACATCGCTGCATGTACATCTTCACATCCTACGGGAAGGGACGGCACAGTGAGTCCGGGCTGGCCGTACCCCCATCACATCGCTGCATGTACATCTTCACATCCTACGGGAAGGGGCGGCACAGTGAGTCCGGGCTGGCCGTACCCCATCACATCGCTGCATGTACATCTTCACATCCTACGGGAAGGGGCGGCACAGTGAGTCCGGGCTGGCCGTACCCCATCACATCGCTGCATGTACATCTTCACATCCTACGGGAAGGGACGGCACAGTGAGTCCGCGCTGGCCGTACCCCCATCACATCGCTGCATGTACATCTTCACATCCTACGGGAAGGGGCGGCACAGTGAGTCCGCGCTGGCCGTACCCCATCACATCGCTGCATGTACATCTTCACATCCTACGGGAAGGGGCGGCACAGTGAGTCCGGGCTGGCCGTACCCCCGTCACATCGCTGCATGTACATCTTCACATCCTACGGGAAGGGGCGGCACAGTGAGTCCGGGCTGGCTGTACCCCCATCACATCGCTGCATGTACATCTTCACATCCTACGGGAAGGGGCGGCACAGTGAGTCCGGGCTGGCCGTACCCCCATCACATCGCTGCATGTACATCTTCACATCCTACGGGAAGGGGCGGCACAGTGAGTCCGGGCTGGCCGTACCCCATCACATCGCTGCATGTACATCTTCACATCCTACGGGAAGGGGCGGCACAGTGAGTCCGGGCTGGCCGTACCCCGTCACATCGCTGCATGTACATCTTCACATCCTACGGGAAGGGGCGGCACAGTGAGTCCGGGCTGGCCGTACCCCCGTCACATCGCTGCATGTACATCTTCACATCCTACGGGAAGGGGCGGCACAGTGAGTCCGGGCTGGCCGTACCCCATCACATCGCTGCATGTACATCTTCACATCCTACGGGAAGGGGCGGCACAGTGAGTCCGCGCTGGCCGTATCCCCATCACATCGCTGCATGTACATCTTCACATCCTACGGGAAGGGGCGGCACAGTGAGTCCGGGCTGGCCGTACCCCCATCACATCGCTGCATGTACATCTTCACATCCTACGGGAAGGGGCGGCACAGTGAGTCCGGGCTGGCCGTACCCCATCACATCGCTGCATGTACATCTTCACATCCTACGGGAAGGGACGGCACAGTGAGTCCGGGCTGGCCGTACCCCATCACATCGCTGCATGTACATCTTCACATCCTACGGGAAGGGGCGGCACAGTGAGTCCGGGCTGGCCGTACCCCATCACATCGCTGCATGTACATCTTCACATCCTACGGGAAGGGGCGGCACAGTGAGTCCGGGCTGGCCGTACCCCATCACATCGCTGCATGTACATCTTCACATCCTACGGGAAGGGGCGGCACAGTGAGTCCGGGCTGGCCGTACCCCCATCACATCGCTGCATGTACATCTTCACATCCTACGGGAAGGGGCGGCACAGTGAGTCCGGGCTGGCCGTACCCCGTCACATCGCTGCATGTACATCTTCACATCCTACGGGAAGGGGCGGCACAGTGAGTCCGGGCTGGCCGTACCCCATCACATCGCTGCATGTACATCTTCACATCCTACGGGAAGGGGCAGCACAGTGAGTCCGGGCTGGCCGTACCCCATCACATCGCTGCATGTACATCTTCACATCCTACGGGAAGGGGCGGCACAGTGAGTCCGGGCTGGCCGTACCCCCATCACATCGCTGCATGTACATCTTCACATCCTACGGGAAGGGGCGGCACAGTGAGTCCGGGCTGGCCGTACCCCCATCACATCGCTGCATGTACATCTTCACATCCTACGGGAAGGGGCGGCACAGTGAGTCCGGGCTGGCCGTACCCCATCACATCGCTGCATGTACATCTTCACACCCTACGGGAAGGGGCGGCACAGTGAGTCCGGGCTGGCCGTACCCCCGTCACATCGCTGTATGTACATCTTCACATCCTACGGGAAGGGGCGGCACAGTGAGTCCGGGCTGGCCGTACCCCCATCACATCGCTGCATGTACATCTTCACATCCTACGGGAAGGGGCGGCACAGTGAGTCCGGGCTGGCCGTACCCCCATCACATCGCTGCATGTACATCTTCACATCCTACGGGAAGGGGCGGCACAGTGAGTCCGGGCTGGCCGTACCCCCATCACATCGCTGCATGTACATCTTCACATCCTACGGGAAGGGGCAGCACAGTGAGTCCGGGCTGGCCGTACCCCATCACATCGCTGCATGTACATCTTCACATCCTACGGGAAGGGGCGGCACAGTGAGTCCGGGCTGGCCGTACCCCATCACATCGCTACATGTACATCTTCACATCCTACGGGAAGGGACGGCACAGTGAGTCCGGGCTGGCCGTACCCCCATCACATCGCTGCATGTACATCTTCACATCCTACGGGAAGGGGCGGCACAGTGAGTCCGGGCTGGCCGTACCCCCATCACATCGCTGCATGTACATCTTCACATCCTACGGGAAGGGGCGGCACAGTGAGTCCGGGCTGGCCGTACCCCTATCACATCGCTGCATGTACATCTTCACATCCTACGGGAAGGGGCGGCACAGTGAGTCCGGGCTGGCCGTACCCCATCACATCGCTGCATGTACATCTTCACACCCTACGGGAAGGGGCGGCACAGTGAGTCCGCGCTGGCCGTACCCCCATCACATCGCTGCATGTACATCTTCACATCCTACGGGAAGGGGCGGCACAGTGAGTCCGGGCTGGCCGTACCCCATCACATCGCTGCATGTACATCTTCACATCCTACGGGAAGGGGCGGCACAGTGAGTCCGGGCTGGCTGTACCCCATCACATCGCTGCATGTACATCTTCACATCCTACGGGAAGGGGCGGCACAGTGAGTCCGGGCTGGCCGTACCCCATCACATCGCTGCATGTACATCTTCACATCCTACGGGAAGGGGCGGCACAGTGAGTCCGGGCTGGCCGTACCCCCATCACATCGCTGCATGTACATCTTCACATCCTACGGGAAGGGACGGCACAGTGAGTCCGGGCTGGCCGTACCCCGTCACATCGGTGCATGTACATCTTCACATCCTACGGGAAGGGGCGGCACAGTGAGTCCGGGCTGGCCGTACCCCAATCACATCGCTGCATGTACATCTTCACATCCTACGGGAAGGGCGGCACAGTGAGTCCGGGCTGGCCGTACCCCATCACATCGCTGCATGTACATCTTCACATCCTACGGGAAGGGGCGGCACAGTGAGTCCGGGCTGGCCGTACCCCGTCACATCGCTGTATGTACATCTTCACATCCTACGGGAAGGGGCGGCACAGTGAGTCCGGGCTGGCCGTACCCCGTCACATCGCTGTATGTACATCTTCACATCCTACGGGAAGGGGCAGCACAGTGAGTCCGGGCTGGCCGTACCCCATCACATCGCTGCATGTACATCTTCACATCCTACGGGAAGGGGCGGCACAGTGAGTCCGCGCTGGCCGTACCCCCATCACATCGCTGCATGTACATCTTCACATCCTACGGGAAGGGGCAGCACAGTGAGTCCGGGCTGGCCGTACCCCATCACATCGCTGCATGTACATCTTCACATCCTACGGGAAGGGGCGGCACAGTGAGTCCGGGCTGGCCGTACCCCCATCACATCGCTGCATGTACATCTTCACATCCTACGGGAAGGGGCGGCACAGTGAGTCCGGGCTGGCCGTACCCCATCACATCGCTGCATGTACATCTTCACATCCTACGGGAAGGGGCGGCACAGTGAGTCCGGGCTGGCCGTACCCCATCACATCGCTGCATGTACATCTTCACATCCTACGTGAAGGGGCGGCACAGTGAGTCCGCGCTGGCCGTACCCCCATCACATCGCTGCATGTACATCTTCACATCCTACGGGAAGGGGCGGCACAGTGAGTCCGCGCTGGCCGTGCCCCCCTCACATCGCTGCATGTACATCTTCACATCCTACGGGAAGGGGCGGCACAGTGAGTCCGGGCTGGCCGTACCCCATCACATCGCTGCATGTACATCTTCACATCCTACGGGAAGGGGCGGCACAGTGAGTCCGGGCTGGCCGTACCCCATCACATCGCTGCATGTACATCTTCACATCCTACGGGAAGGGGCGGCACAGTGAGTCCGGGCTGGCCGTACCCCCATCACATCGCTGCATGTACATCTTCACATCCTACGGGAAGGGGCGGCACAGTGAGTCCGGGCTGGCCGTACCCCATCACATCGCTGCATGTACATCTTCACATCCTACGGGAAGGGGCGGCACAGTGAGTCCGGGCTGGCCGTACCCCCATCACATCGCTGCATGTACATCTTCACATCCTACGGGAAGGGGCGGCACAGTGAGTCCGGGCTGGCCGTACCCCATCACATCGCTGCATGTACATCTTCACATCCTACGGGAAGGGGCGGCACAGTGAGTCCGGGCTGGCCGTACCCCCGTCACATCGCTGCATGTACATCTTCACATCCTACGGGAAGGGGCGGCACAGTGAGTCCGGGCTGGCCGTACCCCATCACATCGCTGCATGTACATCTTCACATCCTACGGGAAGGGGCGGCACAGTGAGTCCGGGCTGGCCGTACCCCCATCACATCGCTGCATGTACATCTTCACATCCTACGGGAAGGGGCAGCACAGTGAGTCCGGGCTGGCCGTACCCCCTCACATCGCTGCATGTACATCTTCACAACCTACGGGAAGGGGAGGCACAGTGAGTCCGGGCTGGCCGTACCCCCATCACATCACTGCATGTACATCTTCACATCCTACGGGAAGGGGCGGCACAGTGAGTCCGGGCTGGCCGTACCCCATCACATCGCTGCATGTACATCTTCACATCCTAAGGGAAGGGGCGACACAGTGAGTCCGGGCTGGCCGTACCCCCATCACATCGCTGCATGTACATCTTCACATCCTACGGGAAGGGGCGGCACAGTGAGTCCGGGCTGGCCGTACCCCCATCACATCGCTGCATGTACATCTTCACATCCTACGGGAAGGGGCGGCACAGTGAGTCCGGGCTGGCCGTACCCCCATCACATCGCTGCATGTACATCTTCACATCCTACGGGAAGGGGTGGCACAGTGAGTCCGGGCTGGCCGTACCCCATCACATCGCTGCATGTACATCTTCACATCCTACGGGAAGGGGCGGCACAGTGAGTCCGGGCTGGCCGTACCCCCATCACATCGCTGCATGTACATCTTCACATCCTACGGGAAGGGGCGGCACAGTGAGTCCGGGCTGGCCGTACCCCCATCACATCGCTGCATGTACATCTTCACATCCTACGGGAAGGGGCGGCACAGTGAGTCCGGGCTGGCCGTACCCCCATCACATCGCTGCATGTACATCTTCACAGCCTACGGGAAGGGGCGGCACAGTGAGTCCGGGCTGGCCGTACACCCATCACATCGCTGCATGTACATCTTCACAGCCTACGGGAAGGGGCGGCACAGTGAGTCCGGGCTGGCCGTACCCCCATCACATCGCTGCATGTACATCTTCACATCCTACGGGAAGGGGCGGCACAGTGAGTCCGGGCTGGCCGTACCCCATCACATCGCTGCATGTACATCTTCACATCCTACGGGAAGGGGCGGCACAGTGAGTCCGGGCTGGCCGTACCCCATCACATCGCTGCATGTACATCTTCACATCCTACGGGAAGGGGCAGCACAGTGAGTCCGGGCTGGCCGTACCCCATCACATCGCTGCATGTACATCTTCACATCCTACGGGAAGGGGCGGCACAGTGAGTCCGGGCTGGCCGTACCCCATCACATCGCTGCATGTACATCTTCACATCCTACGGGAAGGGGCAGCACAGTGAGTCCGGGCTGGCCGTACCCCATCACATCGCTGCATGTACATCTTCACATCCTACGGGAAGGGGCGGCACAGTGAGTCCGGGCTGGCCGTACCCCGTCACATCGCTGCATGTACATCTTCACATCCTACGGGAAGGGGCGGCACAGTGAGTCCGGGCTGGCCGTACCCCATCACATCGCTGCATGTACATCTTCACATCCTACGGGAAGGGACGGCACAGTGAGTCCGGGCTGGCCGTACCCCATCACATCGCTGCATGTACATCTTCACATCCTACGGGAAGGGGCGGCACAGTGAGTCCGGGCTGGCCGTACCCCCGTCACATCGCTGCATGTACATCTTCACACCCTACGGGAAGGGGCGGCACAGTGAGTCCGGGCTGGCCGTACCCCATCACATCGCTGCATGTACATCTTCACATCCTACGGGAAGGGACGGCACAGTGAGTCCGGGCTGGCCGTACCCCGTCACATCGCTGCATGTACATCTTCACATCCTACGGGAAGGGGCGGCACAGTGAGTCCGGGCTGGCCGTACCCCCATCACATCGCTGCATGTACATCTTCACATCCTACGGGAAGGGGCGGCACAGTGAGTCCGGGCTGGCCGTACCCCGTCACATCGCTGCATGTACATCTTCACATCCTACGGGAAGGGGCGGCACAGTGAGTCCGGGCTGGCCGTACCCCCATCACATCGCTGCATGTACATCTTCACATCCTACGGGAAGGGGCGGCACAGTGAGTCCGGGCTGGCCGTACCCCATCACATCGCTGCATGTACATCTTCACATCCTACGGGAAGGGGCGGCACAGTGAGTCCGGGCTGGCCGTACCCCCATCACATCGCTGCATGTACATCTTCACATCCTACGGGAAGGGGCGGCACAGTGAGTCCGGGCTGGCCGTACCCCCGTCACATCGCTGCATGTACATCTTCACATCCTACGGGAAGGGGCAGCACAGTGAGTCCGGGCTGGCCGTACCCCCATCACATCGCTGTATGTACATCTTCACATCCTACGGGAAGGGGCGGCACAGTGAGTCCGGGCTGGCCGTACCCCCATCACATCGCTGCATGTACATCTTCACATCCTACGGGAAGGGGCGGCACAGTGAGTCCGGGCTGGCCGTACCCCATCACATCGCTGCATGTACATCTTCACATCCTACGGGAAGGGGCGGCACAGTGAGTCCGGGCTGGCCGTACCCCCGTCACATCGCTGCATGTACATCTTCACATCCTACGGGAAGGGGCGGCACAGTGAGTCCGGGCTGGCCGTACCCCATCACATCGCTGCATGTACATCTTCACATCCTACGGGAAGGGGTGGCACAGTGAGTCCGGGCTGGCCGTACCCCATCACATCGCTGCATGTACATCTTCACATCCTACGGGAAGGGGCGGCACAGTGAGTCCGGGCTGGCCGTACCCCATCACATCGCTGCATGTACATCTTCACATCCTACGGGAAGGGGCGGCACAGTGAGTCCGGGCTGGCCGTACCCCCGTCACATCGCTGCATGTACATCTTCACATCCTACGGGAAGGGGCGGCACAGTGAGTCCGGGCTGGCCGTACCCCCATCACATCGCTGCATGTACATCTTCACATCCTACGGGAAGGGGCGGCACAGTGAGTCCGGGCTGGCCGTACCCCATCACATCGCTGCATGTACATCTTCACATCCTACGGGAAGGGGAGGCACAGTGAGTCTGGGCTGGCCGTACCCCATCACATCGCTGCATGTACATCTTCACATCCTACGGGAAGGGGCGGCACAGTGAGTCCGGGCTGGCCGTACCCCCATCACATCGCTGCATGTACATCTTCACATCCTACGGGAAGGGGCGGCACAGTGAGCCCGGGCTGGCCGTACCCCATCACATCGCTGCATGTACATCTTCACATCCTACGGGAAGGGGCGGCACAGTGAGTCCGGGCTGGCCGTACCCCCATCACATCGCTGCATGTACATCTTCACATCCTACGGGAAGGGGAGGCACAGTGAGTCTGGGCTGGCCGTACCCCCATCACATCGCTGCATGTACATCTTCACATCCTACGGGAAGGGGCGGCACAGTGAGTCCGGGCTGGCCGTACCCCCATCACATCGCTGCATGTACATCTTCACATCCTACGGGAAGGGGAGGCACAGTGAGTCTGGGCTGGCCGTACCCCCATCACATCGCTGCATGTACATCTTCACATCCTACGGGAAGGGGCGGCACAGTGAGTCCGGGCTGGCCGTACCCCATCACATCGCTGCATGTACATCTTCACATCCTACGGGAAGGGGCGGCACAGTGAGTCCGGGCTGGCCGTACCCCCATCACATCGCTGCATGTACATCTTCACATCCTACGGGAAGGGGCGGCACAGTGAGTCCGGGCTGGCCGTACCCCCGTCACATCGCTGCATGTACATCTTCACATCCTACGGGAAGGGGCGGCACAGTGAGTCCGGGCTGGCCGTACCCCCATCACATCGCTGCATGTACATCTTCACATCCTACGGGAAGGGGCGGCACAGTGAGTCCGGGCTGGCCGTACCCCCATCACATCGCTGCATGTACATCTTCACATCCTACGGGAAGGGGCGGCACAGTGAGTCCGGGCTGGCCGTACCCCCATCACATCGCTGCATGTACATCTTCACATCCTACGGGAAGGGGCGGCACAGTGAGTCCGCGCTGGCCGTACCCCCATCACATCGCTGCATGTACATCTTCACATCCTACGGGAAGGGGCGGCACAGTGAGTCCGGGCTGGCCGTACCCCGTCACATCGCTGCATGTACATCTTCACATCCTACGGGAAGGGGCGGCACAGTGAGTCCGGGCCGGCCGTACCCCCATCACATCGCTGCATGTACATCTTCACATCCTACGGGAAGGGGCGGCACAGTGAGTCCGGGCTGGCCGTACCCCATCACATCGCTGCATGTACATATTCACATCCTACGGGAAGGGGCGGCACAGTGAGTCCGGGCTGGCCGTACCCCATCACATCGCTGCATGTACATATTCACATCCTACGGGAAGGGGCGGCACAGTGAGTCCGGGCTGGCCGTACCCCATCACATCGCTGCATGTACATATTCACATCCTACGGGAAGGGGCGGCACAGTGAGTCCGCGCTGGCCGTACCCCCATCACATCGCTGCATGTACATCTTCACATCCTACGGGAAGGGGCGGCACAGTGAGTCCGGGCTGGCCGTACCCCATCACATCGCTGCATGTACATATTCACATCCTACGGGAAGGGGCGGCACAGTGAGTCCGGGCTGGCCGTACCCCATCACATCGCTGCATGTACATCTTCACATCCTACGGGAAGGGACGGCACAGTGAGTCCGGGCTGGCCGTACCCCTAACACAACGCTGCATGTACATCTTCACATCCTACGGGAAGGGGCGGCACAGTGAGTCCGGGCTGGCCGTACCCCCATCACATCGCTGCATGTACATCTTCACATCCTACGGGAAGGGGCGGCACAGTGAGTCCGGGCTGGCCGTACCCCGTCACATCGCTGCATGTACATCTTCACATCCTACGGGAAGGGGCGGCACAGTGAGTCCGGGCTGGCCGTACCCCGTCACATCGCTGCATGTACATCTTCACATCCTACGGGAAGGGGCGGCACAGCGAGTCCGGGCTGGCCGTACCCCCATCACATCGCTGCATGTACATCTTCACATCCTACGGGAAGGGGCGGCACAGTGAGTCCGCGCTGGCCGTACCCCCATCACATCGCTGCATGTACATCTTCACATCCTACGGGAAGGGGCGGCACAGTGAGTCCGGGCTGGCCGTACCCCATCACATCGCTGCATGTTCATCTTCACATCCTACGGGAAGGGGCGGCACAGTGAGCCCGGGCTGGCCGTACCCCCATCACATCGCTGCATGTACATCTTCACATCCTACGGGAAGGGGCGGCACAGTGAGTCCGGGCTGGCCGTACCCCCATCACATCGCTGCATGTACATCTTCACATCCTACGGGAAGGGGCGGCACAGTGAGTCCGGGCTGGCCGTACCCCCATCACATCGCTGCATGTACATCTTCACATCCTACGGGAAGGGGCGGCACAGTGAGTCCGGGCTGGCCGTACCCCATCACATCGCTGCATGTACATCTTCACATCCTACGGGAAGGGGCGGCACAGTGAGTCCGCGCTGGCCGTACCCCCATCACATCGCTGCATGTACATCTTCACATCCTACGGGAAGGGGCGGCACAGTGAGTCCGGGCTGGCCGTACCCCATCACATCGCTGCATGTACATCTTCACATCCTACAGGAAGGGGCAGCACAGTGAGTCCGGGCTGGCCGTACCCCCGTCACATCGCTGCATGTACATCTTCACATCCTACGGGAAGGGGCGGCACAGTGAGTCCGGGCTGGCCGTACCCCATCACATCGCTGCATGTACATCTTCACATCCTACGGGAAGGGGCGGCACAGTGAGTCCGGGCTGCCCGTACCCCCATCACATCGCTGCATGTACATCTTCACATCCTACGGGAAGGGGCGGCACAGTGAGTCCGGGCTGGCCGTACCCCATCACATCGCTGCATGTACATCTTCACATCCTACGGGAAGGGGCGGCACAGTGAGTCCGGGCTGGCCGTACCCCCATCACATCGCTGCATGTACATCTTCACATCCTACGGGAAGGGGCGGCACAGTGAGTCCGGGCTGGCCGTACCCCCATCACATCGCTGCATGTACATCTTCACATCCTACGGGAAGGGGCGGCACAGTGAGTCCGCGCTGGCCGTACCCCCATCACATCGCTGCATGTACATCTTCACATCCTACGGGAAGGGGCGGCACAGTGAGTCCGGGCTGGCCGTACCCCATCACATCGCTGCATGTACATCTTCACATCCTACGGGAAGGGACGGCACAGTGAGTCCGGGCTGGCCGTACCCCCATCACATCGCTGCATGTACATCTTCACATCCTACGGGAAGGGGCGGCACAGTGAGTCCGGGCTGGCCGTACCCCCATCACATCGCTGCATGTACATCTTCACATCCTACGGGAAGGGGCGGCACAGTGAGTCCGCGCTGGCCGTACCCCATCACATCGCTGCATGTACATCTTCACATCCTACGGGAAGGGGCAGCACAGTGAGTCCGCGCTGGCTGTACCCCATCACATCGCTGCATGTACATCTTCACATCCTACGGGAAGGGGCGGCACAGTGAGTCCGGGCTGGCCGTACCCCCATCACATCGCTGCATGTACATCTTCACATCCTACGGGAAGGGGCGGCACAGTGAGTCCGCGCTGGCTGTACCCCATCACATCGCTGCATGTACATCTTCACATCCTACGGGAAGGGGCGGCACAGTGAGTCCGCGCTGGCCGTACCCCATCACATCGCTGCATGTACATCTTCACATCCTACGGGAAGGGGCGGCACAGTGAGTCCGCGCTGGCCGTACCCCCATCACATCGCTGCATGTACATCTTCACATCCTACGGGAAGGGGCGGCACAGTGAGTCCGGGCTGGCCGTACCCCCATCACATCGCTGCATGTACATCTTCACATCCTACGGGAAGGGGCGGCACAGTGAGTCCGGGCTGGCCGTACCCCCATCACATCGCTGCATGTACATCTTCACATCCTACGGGAAGGGGCGGCACAGTGAGTCCGGGCTGGCCGTACCCCCATCACATCGCTACATGTACATCTTCACATCCTACGGGAAGGGGCAGCACAGTGAGTCCGGGCTGGCCGTACCCCATCACATCGCTGCATGTACATCTTCACATCCTACGGGAAGGGGCGGCACAGTGAGCCCGGGCTGGCCGTACCCCCATCACATCGCTGCATGTACATCTTCACATCCTAAGGGAAGGGGCGGCACAGTGAGTCCGCGCTGGCCGTACCCCATCACATCGCTGCATGTACATCTTCACATCCTACGGGAAGGGGCGGCACAGTGAGTCCGGGCTGGCCGTACCCCATCACATCGCTGCATGTACATCTTCACATCCTACGGGAAGGGGCGGCACAGTGAGTCCGGGCTGGCCGTACCCCGTCACATCGCTGCATGTACATCTTCACATCCTACGGGAAGGGGCGGCACAGTGAGTCCGGGCTGGCCGTACCCCGTCACATCGCTGCATGTACATCTTCACATCCTATGGGAAGGGGCGGCACAGTGAGTCCGGGCTGGCCGTACCCCCATCACATCGCTGCATGTACATCTTCACATCCTACGGGAAGGGGCGGCACAGTGAGTCCGCGCTGGCCGTACCCCCATCACATCGCTGCATGTACATCTTCACATCCTACGGGAAGGGGCGGCACAGTGAGTCCGGGCTGGCCGTACCCCATCACATCGCTGCGTGTACATCTTCACATCCTACGGGAAGGGGCGGCACAGTGAGTCCGGGCTGGCCGTACCCCCATCACATCGCTGCATGTACATCTTCACATCCTACGGGAAGGGGCGGCACAGTGAGTCCGGGCTGGCCGTACCCCATCACATCGCTGCATGTACATCTTCACATCCTACGGGAAGGGGCGGCACAGTGAGTCCGGGCTGGCCGTACCCCCGTCACATCGCTGCATGTACATCTTCACATCCTACGGGAAGGGGCGGCACAGTGAGTCCGGGCTGGCCGTACCCCCATCACATCGCTGCATGTACATCTTCACATCCTACGGGAAGGGGCGGCACAGTGAGTCCGGGCTGGCCGTACCCCATCACATCGCTGCATGTACATCTTCACATCCTACGGGAAGGGGCGGCACAGTGAGTCCGGGCTGGCCGTACCCCCATCACATCGCTGCATGTACATCTTCACATCCTACGGGAAGGGGCGGCACAGTGAGTCCGGGCTGGCCGTACCCCGTCACATCGCTGCATGTACATCTTCACATCCTACGGGAAGGGGCGGCACAGTGAGTCCGGGCTGGCCGTACCCCCATCACATCGCTGCATGTACATCTTCACATCCTACGGGAAGGGGCGGCACAGTGAGTCCGGGCTGGCCGTACCCCATCACATCGCTGCATGTACATCTTCACATCCTACGGGAAGGGGCGGCACAGTGAGTCCGGGCTGGCCGTACCCCCATCACATCGCTGCATGTACATCTTCACATCCTACGGGAAGGGGCGGCACAGTGAGTCCGGGCTGGCCGTACCCCATCACATCGCTGCATGTACATCTTCACATCCTACGGGAAGGGGCGGCACAGTGAGTCCGGGCTGGCCGTACCCCATCACATCGCTGCATGTACATCTTCACATCCTACGGGAAGGGGCGGCACAGTGAGTCCGGGCTGGCCGTACCCCCATCACATCGCTGCATGTACATCTTCACATCCTACGGGAAGGGGCGGCACAGTGAGTCCGGGCTGGCCGTACCCCCATCACATCGCTGCATGTACATCTTCACATCCTACGGGAAGGGGCGGCACAGTGAGTCCGGGCTGGCCGTACCCCCATCACATCGCTGCATGTACATCTTCACATCCTACGGGAAGGGGCGGCACAGTGAGTCCGGGCTGGCCGTACCCCGTCACATCGCTGCATGTACATCTTCACATCCTACGGGAAGGGGCGGCACAGTGAGTCCGGGCTGGCCGTACCCCCATCACATCGCTGCATGTACATCTTCACATCCTACGGGAAGGGGCGGCACAGTGAGTCCGGGCTGGCCGTACCCCCATCACATCGCTGCGTGTACATCTTCACATCCTACGGGAAGGGGCAGCACAGTGAGTCCGGGCTGGCCGTACCCCGTCACATCGCTGCATGTACATCTTCACATCCTACGGGAAGGGGCGGCACAGTGAGTCCGGGCTGGCCGTACCCCCATCACATCGCTGCATGTACATCTTCACATCCTACGGGAAGGGGCGGCACAGTGAGTCCGGGCTGGCCGTACCCCCATCACATCGCTGCATGTACATCTTCACATCCTACGGGAAGGGGCGGCACAGTGAGTCCGGGCTGGCCGTACCCCATCACATCGCTGCATGTACATCTTCACATCCTACAGGAAGGGGCGGCACAGTGAGTCCGGGCTGGCCGTACCCCCATCACATCGCTGCATGTACATCTTCACATCCTACGGGAAGGGGCGGCACAGTGAGTCCGGGCTGGCCGTACCCCATCACATCGCTGCATGTACATCTTCACATCCTACGGGAAGGGGCGGCACAGTGAGTCCGGGCTGGCCGTACCCCCATCACATCGCTGCATGTACATCTTCACATCCTACGGGAAGGGACGGCACAGTGAGTCCGCGCTGGCCGTACCCCATCACATCGCTGCATGTACATCTTCACATCCTACGGGAAGGGGCGGCACAGTGAGCCCGGGCTGGCCGTACCCCGTCACATCGCTGCATGTACATCTTCACATCCTACGGGAAGGGGCGGCACAGTGAGTCCGCGCTGGCCGTACCCCATCACATCGCTGCATGTACATCTTCACATCCTACGGGAAGGGGCGGCACAGTGAGTCCGCGCTGGCCGTACCCCATCACATCGCTGCATGTACATCTTCACATCCTACGGGAAGGGGCGGCACAGTGAGTCCGGGCTGGCCGTACCCCATCACATCGCTGCATGTACATCTTCACATCCTACGGGAAGGGGCAGCACAGTGAGTCCGCGCTGGCTGTACCCCCGTCACATCGCTGCATGTACATCTTCACATCCTACGGGAAGGGGCGGCACAGTGAGTCCGGGCTGGCCGTACCCCATCACATCGCTGCATGTACATCTTCACATCCTACGGGAAGGGGCGGCACAGTGAGTCCGGGCTGGCCGTACCCCCATCACATCGCTGCATGTACATCTTCACATCCTACGGGAAGGGGCGGCACAGTGAGTCCGGGCTGGCCGTACCCCATCACATCGCTGCATGTACATCTGCACATCCTACGGGAAGGGGCGGCACAGTGAGTCCGGGCTGGCCGTACCCCATCACATCGCTGCATGTACATCTTCACATCCTACGGGAAGGGGCGGCACAGTGAGTCCGGGCTGGCCGTACCCCATCACATCGCTGCATGTGCATCTTCACATCCTACGGGAAGGGGCGGCACAGTGAGTCCGGGCTGGCCGTACCCCCATCACATCGCTGCATGTACATCTTCACATCCTACGGGAAGGGGCGGCACAGTGAGTCCGGGCTGGCCGTACCCCCATCACATCGCTGCATGTACATCTTCACATCCTACGGGAAGGGACGGCACAGTGAGTCCGGGCTGGCCGTACCCCCATCACATCGCTGCATGTACATCTTCACATCCTACGGGAAGGGGCAGCACAGTGAGTCCGGGCTGGCCGTACCCCATCACATCGCTGCATGTACATCTTCACATCCTACGGGAAGGGGCGGCACAGTGAGTCCGCGCTGGCCGTACCCCCATCACATCGCTGCATGTACATCTTCACATCCTACGGGAAGGGGCAGCACAGTGAGTCCGGGCTGGCCGTACCCCATCACATCGCTGCATGTACATCTTCACATCCTACGGGAAGGGGCGGCACAGTGAGTCCGGGCTGGCCGTACCCCATCACATCGCTGCATGTACATCTTCACATCCTACGGGAAGGGGCGGCACAGTGAGTCCGGGCTGGCCGTACCCCCATCACATCGCTGCATGTACATCTTCACATCCTACGGGAAGGGGCGGCACAGTGAGTCCGGGCTGGCCGTACCCCCATCACATCGCTGCATGTACATCTTCACATCCTACGGGAAGGGGCGGCACAGTGAGTCCGGGCTGGCCGTACCCCCGTCACATCGCTGCATGTACATCTTCACATCCTACGGGAAGGGGCGGCACAGTGAGTCCGGGCTGGCCGTACCCCATCACATCGCTGCATGTACATCTTCACATCCTACGGGAAGGGGCGGCACAGTGAGTCCGGGCTGGCCGTACCCCCATCACATCGCTGCATGTACATCTTCACATCCTACGGGAAGGGGCGACACAGTGAGTCCGGGCTGGCCGTACCCCATCACATCGCTGCATGTACATCTTCACATCCTACGGGAAGGGGCGGCACAGTGAGTCCGGGCTGGCCGTACCCCCGTCACATCGCTGCATGTACATCTTCACATCCTACGGGAAGGGGCGGCACAGTGAGTCCGGGCTGGCCGTACCCCATCACATCGCTGCATGTACATCTTCACATCCTACTGGAAGGGGCGGCACAGTGAGTCCGGGCTGGCCGTACCCCATCACATCGCTGCATGTACATCTTCACATCCTACGGGAAGGGGCGGCACAGTGAGTCCGGGCTGGCCGTACCCCCATCACATCGCTGCATGTACATCTTCACATCCTACGGGAAGGGACGGCACAGTGAGTCCGGGCTGGCCGTACCCCATCACATCGCTGCATGTACATCTTCACATCCTACGGGAAGGGGCGGCACAGTGAGTCCGGGCTGGCCGTACCCCATCACATCGCTGCATGTACATCTTCACATCCTACGGGAAGGGGCGGCACAGTGAGTCCGGGCTGGCCGTACCCCCATCACATCGCTGCATGTACATCTTCACATCCTACGGGAAGGGGCGGCACAGTGAGTCCGGGCTGGCCGTATCCCCATCACATCGCTGCATGTACATCTTCACATCCTACGGGAAGGGGCGGCACAGTGAGTCCGGGCTGGCCGTACCCCCATCACATCGCTGCATGTACATCTTCACATCCTACGGGAAGGGGCAGCACAGTGAGTCCGGGCTGGCCGTACCCCATCACATCGCTGCATGTACATCTTCACATCCTACGGGAAGGGGCAGCACAGTGAGTCCGGGCTGGCCGTACCCCCATCACATCGCTGCATGTACATCTTCACATCCTACGGGAAGGGGCGGCACAGTGAGTCCGGGCTGGCCGTACCCCCATCACATCGCTGCATGTACATCTTCACATCCTACGGGAAGGGGCGGCACAGTGAGTCCGGGCTGGCCGTACCCCCATCACATCGCTGCATGTACATCTTCACATCCTACGGGAAGGGGCGGCACAGTGAGTCCGGGCTGGCCGTACCCCGTCACATCGCTGCATGTACATCTTCACATCCTACGGGAAGGGGCGGCACAGTGAGTCCGGGCTGGCCGTACCCCCATCACATCGCTGCATGTACATCTTCACATCCTACAGGAAGGGGCGGCACAGTGAGTCCGGGCTGGCCGTACCCCATCACATCGCTGCATGTACATCTTCACATCCTACGGGAAGGGGCGGCACAGTGAGTCCGGGCTGGCCGTACCCCCATCACATCGCTGCATGTACATCTTCACATCCTACGGGAAGGGGCGGCACAGTGAGTCCGGGCTGGCCGTACCCCCATCACATCGCTGCATGTACATCTTCACATCCTACGGGAAGGGGCGGCACAGTGAGTCCGGGCTGGCCGTATCCCCATCACATCGCTGCATGTACATCTTCACATCCTACGGGAAGGGGCGGCACAGTGAGTCCGGGCTGCCCGTACCCCCATCACATCGCTGCATGTACATCTTCACATCCTACGGGAAGGGGCGGCACAGTGAGTCCGGGCTGGCCGTACCCCATCACATCACTGCATGTACATCTTCACATCCTACGGGAAGGGGCGGCACAGTGAGTCCGGGCTGGCCGTACCCCATCACATCACTGCATGTACATCTTCACATCCTACGGGAAGGGGCGGCACAGTGAGTCCGGGCTGGCCGTACCCCATCACATCGCTGCATGTACATCTTCACATCCTACGGGAAGGGGCGGCACAGTGAGTCCGGGCTGGCCGTACCCCGTCACATCGCTGCATGTACATCTTCACATCCTACGGGAAGGGGCGGCACAGTGAGTCCGGGCTGGCCGTACCCCCATCACATCGCTGCATGTACATCTTCACATCCTACGGGAAGGGGCGGCACAGTGAGTCCGGGCTGGCCGTACCCCATCACATCGCTGCATGTACATCTTCACATCCTACGGGAAGGGGCGGCACAGTGAGTCCGGGCTGGCCGTACCCCCGTCACATCGCTGCATGTACATCTTCACATCCTACGGGAAGGGGCAGCACAGTGAGTCCGGGCTGGCCGTACCCCATCACATCGCTGCATGTACATCGTCACATCCTACGGGAAGGGGCGGCACAGTGAGTCCGGGCTGGCCGTACCCCATCACATCGCTGCATGTACATCTTCACATCCTACAGGAAGGGGCGGCACAGTGAGTCCGCGCTGGCCGTACCCCGTCACATCGCTGCATGTACATCTTCACATCCTACGGGAAGGGGCGGCACAGTGAGTCCGGGCTGGCCGTACCCCCATCACATCGCTGCATGTACATCTTCACATCCTACGGGAAGGGGCGGCACAGTGAGTCCGGGCTGGCCGTACACTGTCACATCGCTGCATGTACATCTTCACATCCTACGGGAAGGGGCGGCACAGTGAGTCCGGGCTGGCCGTACCCCATCACATCGCTGCATGTACATCTTCACATCCTACGGGAAGGGGCGGCACAGTGAGTCCGGGCTGGCCGTACCCCATCACATCGCTGCATGTACATCTTCACATCCTACGGGAAGGGGCGGCACAGTGAGTCCGGGCTGGCCGTACCCCCGTCACATCGCTGCATGTACATCTTCACATCCTACGGGAAGGGGCGGCACAGTGAGTCCGCGCTGGCCGTACCCCATCACATCGCTGCATGTACATCTTCACATCCTACGGGAAGGGGCAGCACAGTGAGTCCGGGCTGGCCGTACCCCCGTCACATCGCTGCATGTACATCTTCACATCCTACGGGAAGGGGCAGCACAGTAAGTCCGGGCTGGCCGTACCCCATCACATCGCTGCATGTACATCTTCACATCCTACGGGAAGGGGCGGCACAGTGAGTCCGCGCTGGCCGTACCCCCATCACATCGCTGCATGTACATCTTCACATCCTACGGGAAGGGGCGGCACAGTGAGTCCGGGCTGGCCGTACCCCATCACATCGCTGCATGTACATCTTCACATCCTACGGGAAGGGGCGGCACAGTGAGTCCGCGCTGGCCGTACCCCCATCACATCGCTGCATGTACATCTTCACATCCTACGTGAAGGGGCGGCACAGTGAGTCCGGGCTGGCTGTACCCCCATCACATCGCTGCATGTACATCTTCACATCCTACGGGAAGGGGCGGCACAGTGAGTCCGGGCTGGCCGTACCCCATCACATCGCTGCATGTACATCTTCACATCCTACGGGAAGGGGCGGCACAGTGAGTCCGGGCTGGCCGTACCCCATCACATCGCTGCATGTACATCTTCACATCCTACGGGAAGGGGCGGCACAGTGAGTCCGGGCTGGCCGTACCCCATCACATCGCTGCATGTACATCTTCACATCCTACGGGAAGGGGCGGCACAGTGAGTCCGGGCTGGCCGTACCCCCATCACATCGCTGCATGTACATCTTCACATCCTACGGGAAGGGGCGGCACAGTGAGTCCGGGCTGGCCGTACCCCATCACATCGCTGCATGTACATCTTCACATCCTACGGGAAGGGGCGGCACAGTGAGTCCGGGCTGGCCGTACCCCCATCACATCGCTGCATGTACATCTTCACATCCTACGGGAAGGGACGGCACAGTGAGTCCGGGCTGGCCGTACCCCATCACATCGCTGCATGTACATCTTCACATCCTACGGGAAGGGGCGGCACAGTGAGTCCGGGCTGGCCGTACCCCATCACATCGCTGCATGTACATCTTCACATCCTACGGGAAGGGGCGGCACAGTGAGTCCGGGCTGGCCGTACCCCATCACATCGCTGCATGTACATCTTCACATCCTACGGGAAGGGGCGGCACAGTGAGTCCGGGCTGGCCGTACCCCATCACATCGCTGCATGTACATCTTCACATCCTACGGGAAGGGGCGGCACAGTGAGTCCGGGCTGGCCGTACCCCATCACATCGCTGCATGTACATCTTCACATCCTACGGGAAGGGGCGGCACAGTGAGTCCGCGCTGGCCGTACCCCCATCACATCGCTGCATGTACATCTTCACATCCTACGTGAAGGGGCGGCACAGTGAGTCCGGGCTGGCCGTACCCCATCACATCGCTGCATGTACATCTTCACATCCTACGGGAAGGGGGGGCACAGTGAGTCCGGGCTGGCCGTACCCCCATCACATCGCTGCATGTACATCTTCACATCCTACGTGAAGGGGCGGCACAGTGAGTCCGGGCTGGCCGTACCCCATCACATCGCTGCATGTACATCTTCACATCCTACGGGAAGGGGGGGCACAGTGAGTCCGGGCTGGCCGTACCCCGTCACATCGCTGCATGTACATCTTCACATCCTACGGGAAGGGGCGGCACAGTGAGTCCGCGCTGGCCGTACCCCCATCACATCGCTGCATGTACATCTTCACATCCTACGGGAAGGGGCGGCACAGTGAGTCCGGGCTGGCCGTACCCCGTCACATCGCTGCATGTACATCTTCACATCCTACGGGAAGGGGCGGCACAGTGAGTCCGCGCTGGCCGTACCCCCATCACATCGCTGCATGTACATCTTCACATCCTACGGGAAGGGGCGGCACAGTGAGTCCGGGCTGGCCGTACCCCATCACATCGCTGCATGTACATCTTCACATCCTACGGGAAGGGGCGGCACAGTGAGTCCGGGCTGGCCGTACCCCATCACATCGCTGCATGTACATCTTCACATCCTACGGGAAGGGGCGGCACAGTGAGTCCGCGCTGGCCGTACCCCATCACATCGCTGCATGTACATCTTCACATCCTACGGGAAGGGGCGGCACAGTGAGTCCGGGCTGGCCGTACCCCCGTCACATCGCTGCATGTACATCTTCACATCCTACGGGAAGGGGCGGCACAGTGAGTCCGGGCTGGCCGTACCCCATCACATCGCTGCATGTACATCTTCACATCCTACGGGAAGGGGCGGCACAGTGAGTCCGGGCTGGCCGTACCCCCATCACATCGCTGCATGTACATCTTCACATCCTACGGGAAGGGGCGGCACAGTGAGTCCGGGCTGGCCGTACCCCCATCACATCGCTGCATGTACATCTTCACATCCTACGGGAAGGGGAGGCACAGTGAGTCCGGGCTGGCCGTACCCCGTCACATCGCTGCATGTACATCTTCACATCCTACGGGAAGGGGCGGCACAGTGAGTCCGGGCTGGCCGTACCCCCATCACATCGCTGCATGTACATCTTCACATCCTACGGGAAGGGGCGGCACAGTGAGTCCGGGCTGGCCGTACCCCCATCACATCGCTGCATGTACATCTTCACATCCTACGGGAAGGGGCGGCACAGTGAGTCCGGGCTGGCCGTACCCCATCACATCGCTGCATGTACATCTTCACATCCTACGGGAAGGGACGGCACAGTGAGTCCGGGCTGGCCGTACCCCCATCACATCGCTGCATGTACATCTTCACATCCTACGGGAAGGGGCGGCACAGTGAGTCCGGGCTGGCCGTACCCCCATCACATCGCTGCATGTACATCTTCACATCCTACGGGAAGGGGCAGCACAGTGAGTCCGGGCTGGCCGTACCCCATCACATCGCTGCATGTACATCTTCACATCCTACGGGAAGGGGCGGCACAGTGAGTCCGGGCTGGCCGTACCCCCGTCACATCGCTGCATGTACATCTTCACATCCTACGGGAAGGGGCAGCACAGTGAGTCCGCGCTGGCCGTACCCCATCACATCGCTGCATGTACATCTTCACATCCTACGGGAAGGGGCGGCACAGTGAGTCCGGGCTGGCCGTACCCCCATCACATCGCTGCATGTACATCTTCACATCCTACGGGAAGGGGCGGCACAGTGAGTCCGGGCTGGCCGTACCCCATCACATCGCTGCATGTACATCTTCACATCCTACGGGAAGGGGCGGCACAGTGAGTCCGGGCTGGCCGTACCCCATCACATCGCTGCATGTACATCTTCACATCCTACGGGAAGGGGCGGCACAGTGAGTCCGGGCTGGCCGTACCCCATCACATCGCTGCATGTACATCTTCACATCCTACGGGAAGGGGCGGCACAGTGAGTCCGGGCTGGCCGTACCCCATCACATCGCTGCATGTACATCTTCACATCCTACGGGAAGGGGCGGCACAGTGAGTCCGCGCTGGCCGTACCCCCATCACATCGCTGCATGTACATCTTCACATCCTACGTGAAGGGGCGGCACAGTGAGTCCGGGCTGGCCGTACCCCATCACATCGCTGCATGTACATCTTCACATCCTACGGGAAGGGGGGGCACAGTGAGTCCGGGCTGGCCGTACCCCCATCACATCGCTGCATGTACATCTTCACATCCTACGTGAAGGGGCGGCACAGTGAGTCCGGGCTGGCCGTACCCCATCACATCGCTGCATGTACATCTTCACATCCTACGGGAAGGGGGGGCACAGTGAGTCCGGGCTGGCCGTACCCCGTCACATCGCTGCATGTACATCTTCACATCCTACGGGAAGGGGCGGCACAGTGAGTCCGCGCTGGCCGTACCCCCATCACATCGCTGCATGTACATCTTCACATCCTACGGGAAGGGGCGGCACAGTGAGTCCGGGCTGGCCGTACCCCGTCACATCGCTGCATGTACATCTTCACATCCTACGGGAAGGGGCGGCACAGTGAGTCCGCGCTGGCCGTACCCCCATCACATCGCTGCATGTACATCTTCACATCCTACGGGAAGGGGCGGCACAGTGAGTCCGGGCTGGCCGTACCCCATCACATCGCTGCATGTACATCTTCACATCCTACGGGAAGGGGCGGCACAGTGAGTCCGGGCTGGCCGTACCCCATCACATCGCTGCATGTACATCTTCACATCCTACGGGAAGGGGCGGCACAGTGAGTCCGCGCTGGCCGTACCCCATCACATCGCTGCATGTACATCTTCACATCCTACGGGAAGGGGCGGCACAGTGAGTCCGCGCTGGCCGTACCCCCGTCACATCGCTGCATGTACATCTTCACATCCTACGGGAAGGGGCGGCACAGTGAGTCCGGGCTGGCCGTACCCCATCACATCGCTGCATGTACATCTTCACATCCTACGGGAAGGGGCGGCACAGTGAGTCCGGGCTGGCCGTACCCCCATCACATCGCTGCATGTACATCTTCACATCCTACGGGAAGGGGCGGCACAGTGAGTCCGGGCTGGCCGTACCCCCATCACATCGCTGCATGTACATCTTCACATCCTACGGGAAGGGGAGGCACAGTGAGTCCGGGCTGGCCGTACCCCGTCACATCGCTGCATGTACATCTTCACATCCTACGGGAAGGGGCGGCACAGTGAGTCCGGGCTGGCCGTACCCCCATCACATCGCTGCATGTACATCTTCACATCCTACGGGAAGGGGCGGCACAGTGAGTCCGGGCTGGCCGTACCCCCATCACATCGCTGCATGTACATCTTCACATCCTACGGGAAGGGGCGGCACAGTGAGTCCGGGCTGGCCGTACCCCATCACATCGCTGCATGTACATCTTCACATCCTACGGGAAGGGACGGCACAGTGAGTCCGGGCTGGCCGTACCCCCATCACATCGCTGCATGTACATCTTCACATCCTACGGGAAGGGGCGGCACAGTGAGTCCGGGCTGGCCGTACCCCATCACATCGCTGCATGTACATCTTCACATCCTACGGGAAGGGGCGGCACAGTGAGTCCGGGCTGGCCGTACCCCCGTCACATCGCTGCATGTACATCTTCACATCCTACGGGAAGGGGCAGCACAGTGAGTCCGCGCTGGCCGTACCCCATCACATCGCTGCATGTACATCTTCACATCCTACGGGAAGGGGCGGCACAGTGAGTCCGGGCTGGCCGTACCCCCATCACATCGCTGCATGTACATCTTCACATCCTACGGGAAGGGGCGGCACAGTGAGTCCGGGCTGGCCGTACCCCATCACATCGCTGCATGTACATCTTCACATCCTACGGGAAGGGGCGGCACAGTGAGTCCGGGCTGGCCGTACCCCCGTCACATCGCTGCATGTACATCTTCACATCCTACGGGAAGGGGCGGCACAGTGAGTCCGGGCTGGCCGTACCCCATCACATCGCTGCATGTACATCTTCACATCCTACGGGAAGGGGCGGCACAGTGAGTCCGGGCTGGCCGTACCCCATCACATCGCTGCATGTACATCTTCACATCCTACGGGAAGGGGCGGCACAGTGAGTCCGGGCTGGCCGTACCCCATCACATCGCTGCATGTACATCTTCACATCCTACGGGAAGGGGCAGCACAGTGAGTCCGGGCTGGCCGTACCCCATCACATCGCTGCATGTACATCTTCACATCCTACGGGAAGGGGCGGCACAGTGAGTCCGGGCTGGCCGTACCCCCATCACATCGCTGCATGTACATCTTCACACCCTACGGGAAGGGGCGGCACAGTGAGTCCGGGCTGGCCGTACCCCATCACATCGCTGCATGTACATCTTCACATCCTACGGGAAGGGGCGGCACAGTGAGTCCGGGCTGGCCGTACCCCGTCACATCGCTGCATGTACATCTTCACATCCTACGGGAAGGGGCGGCACAGTGAGTCCGCGCTGGCCGTACCCCGTCACATCGCTGCATGTACATCTTCACATCCTACGGGAAGGGGCGGCACAGTGAGTCCGCGCTGGCCGTACCCCATCACATCGCTGCATGTACATCTTCACATCCTACGGGAAGGGGCGGCACAGTGAGTCCGGGCTGGCCGTACCCCCGTCACATCGCTGCATGTACATCTTCACATCCTACGGGAAGGGGCGGCACAGTGAGTCCGGGCTGGCCGTACCCCCATCACATCGCTGCATGTACATCTTCACATCCTACGGGAAGGGGCGGCACAGTGAGTCCGCGCTGGCCGTACCCCATCACATCGCTGCATGTACATCTTCACATCCTACAGGAAGGGGCGGCACAGTGAGTCCGGGCTGGCCGTACCCCGTCACATCGCTGCATGTACATCTTCACATCCTACAGGAAGGGGCGGCACAGTGAGTCCGGGCTGGCCGTACCCCCATCACATCGCTGCATGAACATCTTCACATCCTACGGGAAGAGGCGGCACAGTGAGTCCGGGCTGGCCGTACCCCGTCACATCGCTGCATGTACATCTTCACATCCTACGGGAAGGGGCGGCACAGTGAGTCCGGGCTGGCCGTACCCCCATCACATCGCTGCATGTACATCTTCACATCCTACGGGAAGGGGCGGCACAGTGAGTCCGGGCTGGCCGTACCCCATCACATCGCTGCATGTACATCTTCACATCCTACGGGAAGGGGCGGCACAGTGAGTCCGGGCTGGCCGTACCCCCATCACATCGCTGCATGTACATCTTCACATCCTACGGGAAGGGGCGGCACAGTGAGTCCGGGCTGGCCGTACCCCATCACATCGCTGCATGTACATCTTCACATCCTACGGGAAGGGGCGGCACAGTGAGTCCGGGCTGGCCGTACCCCATCACATCGCTGCATGTACATCTTCACATCCTACGGGAAGGGGCGGCACAGTGAGTCCGGGCTGGCCGTACCCCATCACATCGCTGCATGTACATCTTCACATCCTACGGGAAGGGACGGCACAGTGAGTCCGTGCTGGCCGTACCCCCATCACATCGCTGCATGTACATCTTCACATCCTACAGGAAGGGGCGGCACAGTGAGTCCGGGCTGGCCGTACCCCATCACATCGCTGCATGTACATCTTCACATCCTACGGGAAGGGGCGGCACAGTGAGTCCGGGCTGGCCGTACCCCATCACATCGCTGCATGTACATCTTCACATCCTACAGGAAGGGGCGGCACAGTGAGTCCGGGCTGGCCGTACCCCCATCACATCGCTGCATGTACATCTTCACATCCTACGGGAAGGGGCGGCACAGTGAGTCCAGGCTGGCCGTACCCCCATCACATCGCTGCATGTACATCTTCACATCCTACGGGAAGGGGGGGCACAGTGAGTCCGGGCTGGCCGTACCCCCGTCACATCGCTGCATGTACATCTTCACATCCTACGGGAAGGGGCGGCACAGTGAGTCCGGGCTGGCCGTACCCCATCACATCGCTGCATGTACATCTTCACATCCTACAGGAAGGGGCGACACAGTGAGTCCGGGCTGGCCGTACCCCCGTCACATCGCTGCATGTACATCTTCACATCCTACGGGAAGGGGCGGCACAGTGAGTCCGGGCTGGCCGTACCCCCATCACATCGCTGCATGTACATCTTCACATCCTACGGGAAGGGACGGCACAGTGAGTCCGGGCTGGCCGTACCCCCGTCACATCGCTGCATGTACATCTTCACATCCTACGGGAAGGGGCGGCACAGTGAGTCCGGGCTGGCCGTACCCCCATCACATCGCTGCATGTACATCTTCACATCCTACGGGAAGGGGCGGCACAGTGAGTCCGGGCTGGCCGTACCCCATCACATCGCTGCATGTACATCTTCACATCCTACGGGAAGGGGCGGCACAGTGAGTCCGGGCTGGCCGTACCCCATCACATCGCTGCATGTACATCTTCACATCCTACGGGAAGGGACAGCACAGTGAGTCCGGGCTGGCCGTACCCCATCACATCGCTGCATGTACATCTTCACATCCTACGGGAAGGGACGGCACAGTGAGTCCGGGCTGGCCGTACCCCCGTCACATCGCTGCATGTACATCTTCACATCCTACGGGAAGGGGCAGCATAGTGAGTCCGGGCTGGCCGTACCCCATCACATCGCTGCATGTACATCTTCACATCCTACGGGAAGGGGCGGCACAGTGAGTCCGGGCTGGCCGTACCCCCATCACATCGCTGCATGTACATCTTCACATCCTACGGGAAGGGGCGGCACAGTGAGTCCGGGCTGGCCGTACCCCCATCACATCGCTGCATGTACATCTTCACATCCTACGGGAAGGGGCGGCACAGTGAGTCCGGGCTGGCCGTACCCCCGTCACATCGCTGCATGTACATCTTCACATCCTACGGGAAGGGGCGGCACAGTGAGTCCGGGCTGGCCGTACCCCGTCACATCGCTGCATGTACATCTTCACATCCTACGGGAAGGGGCGGCACAGTGAGTCCGGGCTGGCCGTACCCCCATCACATCGCTGCATGTACATCTTCACATCCTACGGGAAGGGGCGGCACAGTGAGTCCGGGCTGGCCGTACCCCTATCACATCGCTGCATGTACATCTTCACATCCTACGGGAAGGGGCGGCACAGTGAGTCCGGGCTGGCCGTACCCCTATCACATCGCTGCATGTACATCTTCACATCCTACGGGAAGGGGCGGCACAGTGAGTCCGGGCTGGCCGTACCCCGTCACATCGCTGCATGTACATCTTCACATCCTACGGGAAGGGGCGGCACAGTGAGTCCGGGCTGGCCGTACCCCCATCACATCGCTGCATGTACATCTTCACATCCTACGGGAAGGGGCAGCACAGTGAGTCCGGGCTGGCCGTACCCCATCACATCGCTGCATGTACATCTTCACATCCTACGGGAAGGGGCAGCACAGTGAGTCCGGGCTGGCCGTACCCCCATCACATCGCTGCATGTACATCTTCACATCCTACGGGAAGGGGCGGCACAGTGAGTCCGGGCTGGCCGTACCCCCATCACATCGCTGCATGTACATCTTCCTATCCTACGGGAAGGGGCGGCACAGTGAGTCCGGGCTGGCCGTACCCCCATCACATCGCTGCATGTACATCTTCACATCCTACGGGAAGGGGCAGCACAGTGAGTCCGGGCTGGCCGTACCCCATCACATCGCTGCATGTACATCTTCACATCCTACGGGAAGGGGCGGCACAGTGAGTCCGGGCTGGCCGTACCCCCATCACATCGCTGCATGTACATCTTCACATCCTACGGGAAGGGGCGGCACAGTGAGTCCGGGCTGGCCGTACCCCATCACATCGCTGCATGTACATCTTCACATCCTACGGGAAGGGGCGGCACAGTGAGTCCGGGCTGGCCGTACCCCCATCACATCGCTGCATGTACATCTTCACATCCTACGGGAAGGGGCGGCACAGTGAGTCCGGGCTGGCCGTACCCCATCACATCGCTGCATGTACATCTTCACATCCTACGGGAAGGGGCGGCACAGTGAGTCCGGGCTGGCCGTACCCCATCACATCGCTGCATGTACATCTTCACATCCTACGGGAAGGGGCGGCACAGTGAGTCCGGGCTGGCCGTACCCCCATCACATCGCTGCATGTACATCTTCACATCCTACGGGAAGGGGCGGCACAGTGAGTCCGGGCTGGCCGTACCCCCGTCACATCGCTGCATGTACATCTTCACATCCTACGGGAAGGGGCGGCACAGTGAGTCCGGGCTGGCCGTACCCCCGTCACATCGCTGCATGTACATCTTCACATCCTACGGGAAGGGGCAGCACAGTGAGTCCGGGCTGGCCGTACCCCATCACATCGCTGCATGTACATCTTCACATCCTACGGGAAGGGGCGGCACAGTGAGTCCGGGCTGGCCGTACCCCATCACATCGCTGCATGTACATCTTCACATCCTACGGGAAGGGGCGGCACAGTGAGTCCGCGCTGGCCGTACCCCCATCACATCGCTGCATGTACATCTTCACATCCTACGTGAAGGGGCGGCACAGTGAGTCCGGGCTGGCCGTACCCCATCACATCGCTGCATGTACATCTTCACATCCTACGGGAAGGGGGGGCACAGTGAGTCCGGGCTGGCCGTACCCCCATCACATCGCTGCATGTACATCTTCACATCCTACGTGAAGGGGCGGCACAGTGAGTCCGGGCTGGCCGTACCCCATCACATCGCTGCATGTACATCTTCACATCCTACGGGAAGGGGGGGCACAGTGAGTCCGGGCTGGCCGTACCCCGTCACATCGCTGCATGTACATCTTCACATCCTACGGGAAGGGGCGGCACAGTGAGTCCGCGCTGGCCGTACCCCCATCACATCGCTGCATGTACATCTTCACATCCTACGGGAAGGGGCGGCACAGTGAGTCCGGGCTGGCCGTACCCCGTCACATCGCTGCATGTACATCTTCACATCCTACGGGAAGGGGCGGCACAGTGAGTCCGCGCTGGCCGTACCCCCATCACATCGCTGCATGTACATCTTCACATCCTACGGGAAGGGGCGGCACAGTGAGTCCGGGCTGGCCGTACCCCATCACATCGCTGCATGTACATCTTCACATCCTACGGGAAGGGGCGGCACAGTGAGTCCGGGCTGGCCGTACCCCATCACATCGCTGCATGTACATCTTCACATCCTACGGGAAGGGGCGGCACAGTGAGTCCGCGCTGGCCGTACCCCATCACATCGCTGCATGTACATCTTCACATCCTACGGGAAGGGGCGGCACAGTGAGTCCGGGCTGGCCGTACCCCCGTCACATCGCTGCATGTACATCTTCACATCCTACGGGAAGGGGCGGCACAGTGAGTCCGGGCTGGCCGTACCCCATCACATCGCTGCATGTACATCTTCACATCCTACGGGAAGGGGCGGCACAGTGAGTCCGGGCTGGCCGTACCCCCATCACATCGCTGCATGTACATCTTCACATCCTACGGGAAGGGGCGGCACAGTGAGTCCGGGCTGGCCGTACCCCCATCACATCGCTGCATGTACATCTTCACATCCTACGGGAAGGGGAGGCACAGTGAGTCCGGGCTGGCCGTACCCCATCACATCGCTGCATGTACATCTTCACATCCTACGGGAAGGGGCGGCACAGTGAGTCCGGGCTGGCCGTACCCCATCACATCGCTGCATGTACATCTTCACATCCTACGGGAAGGGGCGGCACAGTGAGTCCGCGCTGGCCGTACCCCATCACATCGCTGCATGTACATCTTCACATCCTACGGGAAGGGGCGGCACAGTGAGTCCGGGCTGGCCGTACCCCCGTCACATCGCTGCATGTACATCTTCACATCCTACGGGAAGGGGCGGCACAGTGAGTCCGGGCTGGCCGTACCCCATCACATCGCTGCATGTACATCTTCACATCCTACGGGAAGGGGCGGCACAGTGAGTCCGGGCTGGCCGTACCCCCATCACATCGCTGCATGTACATCTTCACATCCTACGGGAAGGGGCGGCACAGTGAGTCCGGGCTGGCCGTACCCCCATCACATCGCTGCATGTACATCTTCACATCCTACGGGAAGGGGAGGCACAGTGAGTCCGCGCTGGCCGTACCCCATCACATCGCTGCATGTACATCTTCACATCCTACAGGAAGGGGCGGCACAGTGAGTCCGGGCTGGCCGTACCCCATCACATCGCTGCATGTACATCTTCACATCCTACGGGAAGGGACAGCACAGTGAGTCCGGGCTGGCCGTACCCCATCACATCGCTGCATGTACATCTTCACATCCTACGGGAAGGGGCGGCACAGTGAGTCCGGGCTGGCCGTACCCCATCACATCGCTGCATGTACATCTTCACATCCTACGGGAAGGGGCGGCACAGTGAGTCCGGGCTGGCCGTACCCCGTCACATCGCTGCATGTACATCTTCACATCCTACGGGAAGGGGCGGCACAGTGAGTCCGGGCTGGCCGTACCCCCATCACATCGCTGCATGTACATCTTCACATCCTACGGGAAGGGGCGGCACAGTGAGTCCGGGCTGGCCGTACCCCCATCACATCGCTGCATGTACATCTTCACATCCTACGGGAAGGGGCGGCACAGTGAGTCCGGGCTGGCCGTACCCCATCACATCGCTGCATGTACATCTTCACATCCTACGGGAAGGGACGGCACAGTGAGTCCGGGCTGGCCGTACCCCCATCACATCGCTGCATGTACATCTTCACATCCTACGGGAAGGGGCGGCACAGTGAGTCCGGGCTGGCCGTACCCCATCACATCGCTGCATGTACATCTTCACATCCTACGGGAAGGGGCGGCACAGTGAGTCCGGGCTGGCCGTACCCCCGTCACATCGCTGCATGTACATCTTCACATCCTACGGGAAGGGGCAGCACAGTGAGTCCGCGCTGGCCGTACCCCATCACATCGCTGCATGTACATCTTCACATCCTACGGGAAGGGGCGGCACAGTGAGTCCGGGCTGGCCGTACCCCCATCACATCGCTGCATGTACATCTTCACATCCTACGGGAAGGGGCGGCACAGTGAGTCCGGGCTGGCCGTACCCCCGTCACATCGCTGCATGTACATCTTCACATCCTACGGGAAGGGGCGGCACAGTGAGTCCGGGCTGGCCGTACCCCATCACATCGCTGCATGTACATCTTCACATCCTACGGGAAGGGGCGGCACAGTGAGTCCGGGCTGGCCGTACCCCATCACATCGCTGCATGTACATCTTCACATCCTACGGGAAGGGGCGGCACAGTGAGTCCGGGCTGGCCGTACCCCATCACATCGCTGCATGTACATCTTCACATCCTACGGGAAGGGGCAGCACAGTGAGTCCGGGCTGGCCGTACCCCATCACATCGCTGCATGTACATCTTCACATCCTACGGGAAGGGGCGGCACAGTGAGTCCGGGCTGGCCGTACCCCCATCCACATCGCTGCATGTACATCTTCACACCCTACGGGAAGGGGCGGCACAGTGAGTCCGGGCTGGCCGTACCCCATCACATCGCTGCATGTACATCTTCACATCCTACGGGAAGGGGCGGCACAGTGAGTCCGGGCTGGCCGTACCCCGTCACATCGCTGCATGTACATCTTCACATCCTACGGGAAGGGGCGGCACAGTGAGTCCGCGCTGGCCGTACCCCGTCACATCGCTGCATGTACATCTTCACATCCTACGGGAAGGGGCGGCACAGTGAGTCCGCGCTGGCCGTACCCCATCACATCGCTGCATGTACATCTTCACATCCTACGGGAAGGGGCGGCACAGTGAGTCCGGGCTGGCCGTACCCCCGTCACATCGCTGCATGTACATCTTCACATCCTACGGGAAGGGGCGGCACAGTGAGTCCGCGCTGGCCGTACCCCATCACATCGCTGCATGTACATCTTCACATCCTACAGGAAGGGGCGGCACAGTGAGTCCGGGCTGGCCGTACCCCATCACATCGCTGCATGTACATCTTCACATCCTACAGGAAGGGGCGGCACAGTGAGTCCGGGCTGGCCGTACCCCCATCACATCGCTGCATGTACATCTTCACATCCTACGGGAAGAGGCGGCACAGTGAGTCCGGGCTGGCCGTACCCCGTCACATCGCTGCATGTACATCTTCACATCCTACGGGAAGGGGCGGCACAGTGAGTCCGGGCTGGCCGTACCCCCATCACATCGCTGCATGTACATCTTCACATCCTACGGGAAGGGGCGGCACAGTGAGTCCGGGCTGGCCGTACCCCATCACATCGCTGCATGTACATCTTCACATCCTACGGGAAGGGGCGGCACAGTGAGTCCGGGCTGGCCGTACCCCCATCACATCGCTGCATGTACATCTTCACATCCTACGGAAGGGGCGGCACAGTGAGTCCGGGCTGGCCGTACCCCATCACATCGCTGCATGTACATCTTCACATCCTACGGGAAGGGGCGGCACAGTGAGTCCGGGCTGGCCGTACCCCATCACATCGCTGCATGTACATCTTCACATCCTACGGGAAGGGGCGGCACAGTGAGTCCGGGCTGGCCGTACCCCATCACATCGCTGCATGTACATCTTCACATCCTACGGGAAGGGACGGCACAGTGAGTCCGTGCTGGCCGTACCCCCATCACATCGCTGCATGTACATCTTCACATCCTACAGGAAGGGCGGCACAGTGAGTCCGGGCTGGCTGTACCCCCATCACATCGCTGCATGTACATCTTCACATCCTACAGGAAGGGGCGGCACAGTGAGTCCGGGCTGGCCGTACCCATCACATCGCTGCATGTACATCTTCACATCCTACGGGAAGGGGCGGCACAGTGAGTCCGGGCTGGCCGTACCCCATCACATCGCTGCATGTACATCTTCACATCCTACAGGAAGGGGCGGCACAGTGAGTCCGGGCTGGCCGTACCCCATCACATCGCTGCATGTACATCTTCACATCCTACGGGAAGGGGCGGCACAGTGAGTCCAGGCTGGCCGTACCCCATCACATCGCTGCATGTACATCTTCACATCCTACGGGAAGGGGGGCACAGTGAGTCCGGGCTGGCCGTACCCCCGTCACATCGCTGCATGTACATCTTCACATCCTACGGGAAGGGGCGGCACAGTGAGTCCGGGCTGGCCGTACCCCATCACATCGCTGCATGTACATCTTCACATCCTACAGGAAGGGGCGACACAGTGAGTCCGGGCTGGCTGTACCCCCGTCACATCGCTGCATGTACATCTTCACATCCTACGGGAAGGGGCGGCACAGTGAGTCCGGGCTGGCCGTACCCCCATCACATCGCTGCATGTACATCTTCACATCCTACGGGAAGGGACGGCACAGTGAGTCCGGGCTGGCCGTACCCCATCACATCGCTGCATGTACATCTTCACATCCTACGGGAAGGGGCGGCACAGTGAGTCCGGGCTGGCCGTACCCCATCACATCGCTGCATGTACATCTTCACATCCTACGGGAAGGGGCGGCACAGTGAGTCCGGGCTGGCCGTACCCCATCACATCGCTGCATGTACATCTTCACATCCTACGGGAAGGGACAGCACAGTGAGTCCGGGCTGGCCGTACCCCATCACATCGCTGCATGTACATCTTCACATCCTACGGGAAGGGACGGCACAGTGAGTCCGGGCTGGCCGTACCCCCGTCACATCGCTGCATGTACATCTTCACATCCTACGGGAAGGGGCAGCATAGTGAGTCCGGGCTGGCCGTACCCCATCACATCGCTGCATGTACATCTTCACATCCTACGGGAAGGGGCGGCACAGTGAGTCCGGGCTGGCCGTACCCCCATCACATCGCTGCATGTACATCTTCACATCCTACGGGAAGGGGCGGCACAGTGAGTCCGGGCTGGCCGTACCCCCATCACATCGCTGCATGTACATCTTCACATCCTACGGGAAGGGGCGGCACAGTGAGTCCGGGCTGGCCGTACCCCCGTCACATCGCTGCATGTACATCTTCACATCCTACGGGAAGGGGCGGCACAGTGAGTCCGGGCTGGCCGTACCCCGTCACATCGCTGCATGTACATCTTCACATCCTACGGGAAGGGGCGGCACAGTGAGTCCGGGCTGGCCGTACCCCCATCACATCGCTGCATGTACATCTTCACATCCTACGGGAAGGGGCAGCACAGTGAGTCCGGGCTGGCCGTACCCCATCACATCGCTGCATGTACATCTTCACATCCTACGGGAAGGGGCGGCACAGTGAGTCCGGGCTGGCCGTACCCCATCACATCGCTGCATGTACATCTTCACATCCTACGGGAAGGGGCGGCACAGTGAGTCCGGGCTGGCCGTACCCCCATCACATCGCTGCATGTACATCTTCACATCCTACGGGAAGGGGCGGCACAGTGAGTCCGGGCTGGCCGTACCCCCGTCACATCGCTGCATGTACATCTTCACATCCTACGGGAAGGGGCGGCACAGTGAGTCCGGGCTGGCCGTACCCCCGTCACATCGCTGCATGTACATCTTCACATCCTACGGGAAGGGGCAGCACAGTGAGTCCGGGCTGGCCGTACCCCGTCACATCGCTGCATGTACATCTTCACATCCTACGGGAAGGGGCGGCACAGTGAGTCCGGGCTGGCCGTACCCCCATCACATCGCTGCATGTACATCTTCACATCCTACGGGAAGGGGCGGCACAGTGAGTCCGGGCTGGCCGTACCCCATCACATCGCTGCATGTACATCTTCACATCCTACGGGAAGGGGCGGCACAGTGAGTCCGGGCTGGCCGTATCCCCATCACATCGCTGCATGTACATCTTCACATCCTACGGGAAGGGGCGGCACAGTGAGTCCGGGCTGGCCGTACCCCATCACATCGCTGCATGTACATCTTCACATCCTACGGGAAGGGGCGGCACAGTGAGTCCGGGCTGGCCGTACCCCCATCACATCGCTGCATGTACATCTTCACATCCTACGGGAAGGGGCAGCACAGTGAGTCCGGGCTGGCCGTACCCCCATCACATCGCTGCATGTACATCTTCACATCCTACGGGAAGGGGCGGCACAGTGAGTCCGGGCTGGCCGTACCCCCATCACATCGCTGCATGTACATCTTCACATCCTACGGGAAGGGGCGGCACAGTGAGTCCGGGCTGGCCGTACCCCATCACATCGCTGCATGTACATCTTCACATCCTACGGGAAGGGGCGGCACAGTGAGTCCGGGCTGGCCGTACCCCATCACATCGCTGCATGTACATCTTCACATCCTACGGGAAGGGACGGCACAGTGAGTCCGGGCTGGCCGTACCCCCATCACATCGCTGCATGTACATCTTCACATCCTACGGGAAGGGGCGGCACAGTGAGTCCGGGCTGGCCGTACCCCCATCACATCGCTGCATGTACATCTTCACATCCTACGGGAAGGGGCGCACAGTGAGTCCGGGCTGGCCGTACCCCATCACATCGCTGCATGTACATCTTCACATCCTACGGGAAGGGGCGGCACAGTGAGTCCGGGCTGGCCGTACCCCCATCACATCGCTGCATGTACATCTTCACATCCTACGGGAAGGGGCGGCACAGTGAGTCCGGGCTGGCCGTACCCCCATCACATCGCTGCATGTACATCTTCACATCCTACGGGAAGGGGCGGTACAGTGAGTCCGGGCTGGCCGTACCCCCATCACATCGCTGCATGTACATCTTCACATCCTACGGGAAGGGGCGGCACAGTGAGTCCGGGCTGGCCGTACCCCCATCACATCGCTGCATGTACATCTTCACATCCTACGGGAAGGGGCGGCACAGTGAGTCCGGGCTGGCCGTACCCCATCACATCGCTGCATGTACATCTTCACATCCTACGGAAGGGGCGGCACAGTGAGTCCGGGCTGGCCGTACCCCCATCACATCGCTGCATGTACATCTTCACATCCTACGGGAAGGGGCGGCACAGTGAGTCCGGGCTGGCCGTACCCCCGTCACATCGCTGCATGTACATCTTCACATCCTACGGGAAGGGGCGGCACAGTGAGTCCGGGCTGGCCGTACCCCATCACATCGCTGCATGTACATCTTCACATCCTACGGGAAGGGGCGGCACAGTGAGTCCGGGCTGGCCGTACCCCCATCACATCGCTGCATGTACATCTTCACATCCTACGGGAAGGGGCGGCACAGTGAGTCCGGGCTGGCCGTACCCCCATCACATCGCTGCATGTACATCTTCACATCCTACGGGAAGGGGCAGCACAGTGAGTCCGGGCTGGCCGTACCCCCGTCACATCGCTGCATGTACATCTTCACATCCTACAGGAAGGGGCGGCACAGTGAGTCCGCGCTGGCCGTACCCCCGTCACATCGCTGCATGTACATCTTCACATCCTACGGGAAGGGGCGGCACAGTGAGTCCGGGCTGGCCGTACCCCATCACATCGCTGCATGTACATCTTCACATCCTACGGGAAGGGGCGGCACAGTGAGTCCGGGCTGGCCGTACCCCATCACATCGCTGCATGTACATCTTCACATCCTACGGGAAGGGGCAGCACAGTGAGTCCGGGCTGGCCGTACCCCATCACATCGCTGCATGTACATCTTCACATCCTACGGGAAGGGGCGGCACAGTGAGTCCGTGCTGGCCGTACCCCCATCACATCGCTGCATGTACATCTTCACATCCTACGGGAAGGGGCGGCACAGTGAGTCCGGGCTGGCCGTACCCCGTCACATCGCTGCATGTACATCTTCACATCCTACGGGAAGGGGCGGCACAGTGAGTCCGGGCTGGCCGTACCCCATCACATCGCTGCATGTACATCTTCACATCCTACGGGAAGGGGCGGCACAGTGAGTCCGGGCTGGCCGTACCCCCATCACATCGCTGCATGTACATCTTCACATCCTACGGGAAGGGGCAGCACAGTGAGTCCGCGCTGGCCGTACCCCATCACATCGCTGCATGTACATCTTCACATCCTACGGGAAGGGGCAGCACAGTGAGTCCGGGCTGGCCGTACCCCATCACATCGCTGCATGTACATCTTCACATCCTACGGGAAGGGGCGGCACAGTGAGTCCGGGCTGGCCGTACCCCCGTCACATCGCTGCATGTACATCTTCACATCCTACGGGAAGGGGCGGCACAGTGAGTCCGGGCTGGCCGTACCCCATCACATCGCTGCATGTACATCTTCACATCCTACGGGAAGGGGCGGCACAGTGAGTCCGGGCTGGCCGTACCCCCATCACATCGCTGCATGTACATCTTCACATCCTACGGGAAGGGGAGGCACAGTGAGTCCGGGCTGGCCGTACCCCATCACATCGCTGCATGTACATCTTCACATCCTACGGGAAGGGGCGGCACAGTGAGTCCGGGCTGGCCGTACCCCCATCACATCGCTGCATGTACATCTTCACATCCTACGGGAAGGGGCGGCACAGTGAGTCCGGGCTGGCCGTACCCCCATCACATCGCTGCATGTACATCTTCACATCCTACGGGAAGGGGCGGCACAGTGAGTCCGGGCTGCCCGTACCCCCATCACATCGCTGCATGTACATCTTCACATCCTACGGGAAGGGGCGGCACAGTGAGTCCGGGCTGGCCGTACCCCCATCACATCGCTGCATGTACATCTTCACATCCTACGGGAAGGGGCGGCACAGTGAGTCCGGGCTGGCCGTACCCCCATCACATCGCTGCATGTACATCTTCACATCCTACGGGAAGGGACGGCACAGTGAGTCCGGGCTGGCCGTACCCCCATCACATCGCTGCATGTACATCTTCACATCCTACGGGAAGGGGCGGCACAGTGAGTCCGGGCTGGCCGTACCCCCATCACATCGCTGCATGTACATCTTCACATCCTACGGGAAGGGGCGGCACAGTGAGTCCGGGCTGGCCGTACCCCCATCACATCGCTGCATGTACATCTTCACATCCTACGGGAAGGGGCGGCACAGTGAGTCCGGGCTGGCCGTACCCCGTCACATCGCTGCATGTACATCTTCACATCCTACGGGAAGGGGCGGCACAGTGAGTCCGGGCTGGCCGTACCCCATCACATCGCTGCATGTACATCTTCACATCCTACGGGAAGGGGCGGCACAGTGAGTCCGGGCTGGCCGTACCCCCATCACATCGCTGCATGTACATCTTCACATCCTACGGGAAGGGGCGGCACAGTGAGTCCGGGCTGGCCGTACCCCATCACATCGCTGCATGTACATCTTCACATCCTACGGGAAGGGGCGGCACAGTGAGTCCGGGCTGGCCGTACCCCCGTCACATCGCTGCATGTACATCTTCACATCCTACGGGAAGGGGCGGCACAGTGAGTCCGGGCTGGCCGTACACCCATCACATCGCTGCATGTACATCTTCACATCCTACGGGAAGGGGCGGCACAGTGAGTCCGGGCTGGCCGTACCCCCATCACATCGCTGCATGTACATCTTCACATCCTACGGGAAGGGGCGGCACAGTGAGTCCGGGCTGGCCGTACCCCATCACATCGCTGCATGTACATCTTCACATCCTACGGGAAGGGGCAGCACAGTGAGTCCGGGCTGGCCGTACCCCCGTCACATCGCTGCATGTACATCTTCACATCCTACGGGAAGGGGCGGCACAGTGAGTCCGGGCTGGCCGTACCCCATCACATCGCTGCATGTACATCTTCACATCCTACGGGAAGGGGCGGCACAGTGAGTCCGCGCTGGCCGTACCCCATCACATCGCTGCATGTACATCTTCACATCCTACGGGAAGGGGCGGCACAGTGAGTCCGGGCTGGCCGTACCCCATCACATCGCTGCATGTACATCTTCACATCCTACAGGAAGGGGCGGCACAGTGAGTCCGCGCTGGCCGTACCCCCGTCACATCGCTGCATGTACATCTTCACATCCTACGGGAAGGGGCGGCACAGTGAGTCCGGGCTGGCCGTACCCCCATCACATCGCTGCATGTACATCTTCACATCCTACGGGAAGGGGCGGCACAGTGAGTCCGGGCTGGCCGTACCCCCATCACATCGCTGCATGTACATCTTCACATCCTACGGGAAGGGGCGGCACAGTGAGTCCGGGCTGGCCGTACCCCCATCACATCGCTGCATGTACATCTTCACATCCTACGGGAAGGGGCGGCACAGTGAGTCCGGGCTGGCCGTACCCCGTCACATCGCTGCATGTACATCTTCACATCCTACGGGAAGGGGCGGCACAGTGAGTCCGGGCTGGCCGTACCCCATCACATCGCTGCATGTACATCTTCACATCCTACGGGAAGGGGCGGCACAGTGAGTCCGGGCTGGCCGTACCCCATCACATCGCTGCATGTACATCTTCACATCCTACGGGAAGGGGCGGCACAGTGAGTCCGGGCTGGCCGTACCCCCATCACATCGCTGCATGTACATCTTCACATCCTACGGGAAGGGGAGGCACAGTGAGTCCGGGCTGGCCGTACCCCGTCACATCGCTGCATGTACATCTTCACATCCTACGGGAAGGGGCGGCACAGTGAGTCCGGGCTGGCTGTACCCCATCACATCGCTGCATGTACATCTTCACATCCTACGGGAAGGGGCGGCACAGTGAGTCCGGGCTGGCCGTACCCCCATCACATCGCTGCATGTACATCTTCACATCCTACGGGAAGGGGCGGCACAGTGAGTCCGGGCTGGCCGTACCCCATCACATCGCTGCATGTACATCTTCACATCCTACGGGAAGGGGCGGCACAGTGAGTCCGGGCTGGCCGTACCCCATCACATCGCTGCATGTACATCTTCACATCCTACGGGAAGGGGCGGCACAGTGAGTCCGGGCTGGCCGTACCCCGTCACATCGCTGCATGTACATCTTCACATCCTACGGGTAGGGGTGGCACAGTGAGTCCGGGCTGGCCGTACCCCATCACATCGCTGCATGTACATCTTCACATCCTACGGGAAGGGGTGGCACAGTGAGTCCGGGCTGGCCGTACCCCGTCACATCGCTGCATGTACATCTTCACATCCTACGGGAAGGGGTGGCACAGTGAGTCCGGGCTGGCCGTACCCCATCACATCGCTGCATGTACATCTTCACATCCTACGGGAAGGGGTGGCACAGTGAGTCCGGGCTGGCCGTACCCCGTCACATCGCTGCATGTACATCTTCACATCCTACGGGAAGGGGTGGCACAGTGAGTCCGGGCTGGCCGTACCCCCATCACATCGCTGCATGTACATCTTCACATCCTATGGGAAGGGGCGGCACAGTGAGTCCGCGCTGGCCGTACCCCCATCACATCGCTGCATGTACATCTTCACATCCTACGGGAAGGGGCGGCACAGTGAGTCCGGGCTGGCCGTACCCCCATCACATCGCTGCATGTACATCTTCACATCCTACGGGAAGGGGCGGCACAGTGAGTCCGGGCTGGCCGTACCCCATCACATCGCTGCATGTACATCTTCACATCCTACGGGAAGGGGCGGCACAGTGAGTCCGGGCTGGCCGTACCCCCATCACATCGCTGCATGTACATCTTCACATCCTACGGGAAGGGGCGGCACAGTGAGTCCGGGCTGGCCGTACCCATCACATCGCTGCATGTACATCTTCACATCCTACGGGAAGGGGCAGCACAGTGAGTCCGCGCTGGCCGTACCCCATCACATCGCTGCATGTACATCTTCACATCCTACGGGAAGGGGCGGCACAGTGAGTCCGCGCTGGCCGTACCCCATCACATCGCTGCATGTACATCTTCACATCCTACGGGAAGGGGCGGCACAGTGAGTCCGCGCTGGCCGTACCCCATCACATCGCTGCATGTACATCTTCACATCCTACGGGAAGGGGCGGCACAGTGAGTCCGGGCTGGCCGTACCCCGTCACATCGCTGCATGTACATCTTCACATCCTACGGGAAGGGGAGGCACAGTGAGTCCGGGCTGGCCGTACCCCCATCACATCGCTGCATGTACATCTTCACATCCTACGGGAAGGGGCGGCACAGTGAGTCCGGGCTGGCCGTACCCCGTCACATCGCTGCATGTACATCTTCACATCCTACGGGAAGGGGCGGCACAGTGAGTCCGGGCTGGCCGTACCCCATCACATCGCTGCATGTACATCTTCACATCCTACGGGAAGGGGCGGCACAGTGAGTCCGGGCTGGCCGTACCCCGTCACATCGCTGCATGTACATCTTCACATCCTACGGGAAGGGGCGGCACAGTGAGTCCGGGCTGGCCGTACCCCATCACATCGCTGCATGTACATCTTCACATCCTACAGGAAGGGGCGGCACAGTGAGTCCGGGCTGGCCGTACCCCCATCACATCGCTGCATGTACATCTTCACATCCTACGGGAAGGGACGGCACAGTGAGTCCGCGCTGGCCGTACCCCCATCACATCGCTGCATGTACATCTTCACATCCTACGGGGGGCGGCACAGTGAGTCCGGGCTGGCCGTACCCCCCTCACATCGCTGCATGTACATCTTCACATCCTACGGGAAGGGACGGCACAGTGAGTCCGGGCTGGCCGTACCCCCATCACATCGCTGCATGTACATCTTCACATCCTACGGGAAGGGGCGGCACAGTGAGTCCGGGCTGGCCGTACCCCCATCACATCGCTGCATGTACATCTTCACATCCTACGGGAAGGGGCGGCACAGTGAGTCCGGGCTGGCCGTACCCCATCACATCGCTGCATGTACATCTTCACATCCTACGGGAAGGGGCGGCACAGTGAGTCCGGGCTGGCCGTACCCCCATCACATCGCTGCATGTACATCTTCACATCCTACGGGAAGGGGCGGCACAGTGAGTCCGGGCTGGCCGTACCCCATCACATCGCTGCATGTACATCTTCACATCCTACGGGAAGGGGCGGCACAGTGAGTCCGGGCTGCCGTACCCCATCACATCGCTGCATGTACATCTTCACATCCTACGGGAAGGGGCGGCACAGTGAGTCCGGGCTGGCCGTACCCCCATCACATCGCTGCATGTACATCTTCACATCCTACGGGAAGGGCGGCACAGTGAGTCCGGGCTGGCCGTACCCCCATCACATCGCTGCATGTACATCTTCACATCCTACGGGAAGGGGCGGCACAGTGAGTCCGGGCTGGCCGTACCCCATCACATCGCTGCATGTACATCTTCACATCCTACGGGAAGGGGCGGCACAGTGAGTCCGGGCTGGCCGTACCCCATCACATCGCTGCATGTACATCTTCACATCCTACGGGAAGGGGCGGCACAGTGAGTCCGGGCTGGCCGTACCCCCATCACATCGCTGCATGTACATCTTCACATCCTACGGGAAGGGGCGGCACAGTGAGTCCGGGCTGGCCGTACCCCCGTCACATCGCTGCATGTACATCTTCACATCCTACGGGAAGGGGCGGCACAGTGAGTCCGGCTGGCCGTACCCCCTTCACATCGCTGCATGTACATCTTCACATCCTACGGGAAGGGGCGGCACAGTGAGTCCGGGCTGGCCGTGACCCCCATCACATCGCTGCATGTACATCTTCACATCCTACGGGAAGGGGCGGCACAGTGAGTCCGGGCTGGCCGTACCCCCATCACATCGCTGCATGTACATCTTCACATCCTACGGGAAGGGGCGGCACAGTGAGTCCGGGCTGGCCATACCCCCATCACATCGCTGCATGTACATCTTCACATCCTACGGGAAGGGGCGGCACAGTGAGTCCGTGCTGGCCGTACCCCATCACATCGCTGCATGTACATCTTCACATCCTACGGGAAGGGGCGGCACAGTGAGTCCGGGCTGGCCGTACCCCATCACATCGCTGCATGTACATCTTCACATCCTATGGGAAGGGGCAGCACAGTGAGTCCGGGCTGGCCGTACCCCCATCACATCGCTGCATGTACATCTTCACATCCTACGGGAAGGGGCGGCACAGTGAGTCCGGGCTGGCCGTACCCCCATCACATCGCTGCATGTACATCTTCACATCCTACGGGAAGGGGCGGCACAGTGAGTCCGGGCTGGCCGTACCCCATCACATCGCTGCATGTACATCTTCACATCCTACGGGAAGGGGCGGCACAGTGAGTCCGGGCTGGCCGTACCCCATCACATCGCTGCATGTACATCTTCACATCCTACGGGAAGGGGCGGCACAGTGAGTCCGCGCTGGCCGTACCCCCATCACATCGCTGCATGTACATCTTCACATCCTACGGGAAGGGGCGGCACAGTGAGTCCGCGCTGGCCGTACCCCATCACATCGCTGCATGTACATCTTCACATCCTACGGGAAGGGGAGGCACAGTGAGTCCGGGCTGGCCGTACCCCATCACATCGCTGCATGTACATCTTCACATCCTACGGGAAGGGGCCGGCACAGTGAGTCCGGGCTGGCCGTACCCCCATCACATCGCTGCATGTACATCTTCACATCCTACGGGAAGGGGAGGCACAGTGAGTCCGGGCTGGCCGTACCCCTAACACATCGCTGCATATACATCTTCACATCCTACGGGAAGGGGCGGCACAGTGAGTCTGGGCTGGCCGTACCCCCATCACATCGCTGCATGTACATCTTCACATCCTACGGGAAGGGCGGCACAGTGAGTCCGGGCTGGCCGTACCCCCATCACATCGCTGCATGTACATCTTCACATCCTACGGGAAGGGGCGGCACAGTGAGTCCGGGCTGGCCGTACCCCTAACACATCGCTGCATGTACATCTTCACATCCTACGGGAAGGGGCAGCACAGTGAGTCTGGGCTGGCCGTACCCCATCACATCGCTGCATGTACATCTTCACATCCTACGGGAAGGGGCGGCACAGTGAGTCCGGGCTGGCCGTACCCCGTCACATCGCTGCATGTACATCTTCACATCCTACGGGAAGGGGCGGCACAGTGAGTCCGGGCTGGCCGTACCCCATCACATCGCTGCATGTACATCTTCACATCCTACGGGAAGGGCGGCACAGTGAGTCCGCGCTGGCCGTACCCCATCACATCGCTGCATGTACATCTTCACATCCTACGGGAAGGGACGGCACAGTGCGTCCGGGCTGGCCGTACCCCATCACATCGCTGCATGTACATCTTCACATCCTACGGGAAGGGGCGGCACAGTGAGTCCGGGCTGGCCGTACCCCATCACATCGCTGCATGTACATCTTCACATCCTACGGGAAGGGGCGGCACAGTGAGTCCGGGCTGGCCGTACCCCCATCACATCGCTGCATGTACATCTTCACATCCTACGGGAAGGGGCGGCACAGTGAGTCCGGGCTGGCCGTACCCCATCACATCGCTGCATGTACATCTTCACATCCTACGGGAAGGGGCGGCACAGTGAGTCCGCGCTGGCCGTACCCCCATCACATCGCTGCATGTACATCTTCACATCCTACGGGAAGGGGCGGCACAGTGAGTCCGGGCTGGCCGTACCCCCGTCACATCGCTGCATGTACATCTTCACATCCTACGGGAAGGGGCGGCACAGTGAGTCCGGGCTGGCCGTACCCCCATCACATCGCTGCATGTACATCTTCACATCCTACGGGAAGGGGCGGCACAGTGAGTCCGGGCTGGCCGTACGCCGTCACATCGCTGCATGTACATCTTCACATCCTACGGGAAGGGGCGGCACAGTGAGTCCGGGCTGGCCGTACCCCATCACATCGCTGCATGTACATCTTCACATCCTACGGGAAGGGGCGGCACAGTGAGTCCGGGCTGGCCGTACCCCATCACATCGCTGCATGTACATCTTCACATCCTACGGGAAGGGGCGGCACAGTGAGTCCGGGCTGGCCGTACCCCATCACATCGCTGCATGTACATCTTCACATCCTACGGGAAGGGGCGGCACAGTGAGTCCGGGCTGGCCGTACCCCATCACATCGCTGCATGTACATCTTCACATCCTACGGGAAGGGGCGGCACAGTGAGTCCGGGCTGGCCGTACCCATCACATCGCTGCATGTACATCTTCACATCCTACGGGAAGGGGCGGCACAGTGAGTCCGGGCTGGCCGTACCCCATCACATCGCTGCATGTACATCTTCACATCCTACGGGAAGGGGCGGCACAGTGAGTCCGGGCTGGCCGTACGCCGTCACATCGCTGCATGTACATCTTCACATCCTACGGGAAGGGGCGGCACAGTGAGTCCGGGCTGGCCGTACCCCATCACATCGCTGCATGTACATCTTCACATCCTACGGGAAGGGGCGGCACAGTGAGTCCGGGCTGGCCGTTACCCCATCACATCGCTGCATGTACATCTTCACATCCTACGGGAAGGGGCGGCACAGTGAGTCAGCGCTGGCCGTACCCCATCACATCGCTGCATGTACATCTTCACATCCTACGGGAAGGGGCGGCACAGTGAGTCCGGGCTGGCCGTACCCCATCACATCGCTGCATGTACATCTTCACATCCTACGGGAAGGGGCGGCACAGTGAGTCCGGGCTGGCCGTACCCCCATCACATCGCTGCATGTACATCTTCACATCCTACGGGAAGGGGCGGCACAGTGAGTCCGGGCTGGCCGTACCCCATCACATCGCTGCATGTACATCTTCACATCCTACGGGAAGGGGCGGCACAGTGAGTCCGGGCTGGCCGTACCCCATCACATCGCTGCATGTACATCTTCACATCCTACGGGAAGGGGCGGCACAGTGAGTCCGTGCTGGCCGTACCCCCATCACATCGCTGCATGTACATCTTCACACCCTACGGGAAGGGGCGGCACAGTGAGTCCGGGCCGGCCGTACCCCCATCACATCGCTGCATGTACATCTTCACATCCTACGGGAAGGGGCAGCACAGTGAGTCCGGGCTGGCCGTACCCCATCACATCGCTGCATGTACATCTTCACATCCTACGGGAAGGGGCGGCACAGTGAGTCCGGGCTGGCCGTACCCCATCACATCGCTGCATGTACATCTTCACATCCTACGGGAAGGGGCGGCACAGTGAGTCCGGGCTGGCCGTACCCCCATCACATCGCTGCATGTACATCTTCACATCCTACGGGAAGGGGCGGCACAGTGAGTCCGGGCTGGCCGTACCCCATCACATCGCTGCATGTACATCTTCACATCCTACGGGAAGGGGAGGCACAGTGAGTCCGGACTGGCCGTACCCCCATCACATCGCTGCATGTACATCTTCACATCCTACGGGAAGGGGCGGCACAGTGAGTCCGGGCTGGCTGTACCCCATCACATCGCTGCATGTACATCTTCACATCCTACGGGAAGGGGCGGCACAGTGAGTCCGGGCTGGCCGTACCCCATCACATCGCTGCATGTACATCTTCACATCCTACGGGAAGGGGCGGCACAGTGAGTCCGGGCTGGCCGTACCCCCATCACATCGCTGCATGTACATCTTCACATCCTACGGGAAGGGGCGGCACAGTGAGTCCGGGCTGGTCGTACCCCCATCACATCGCTGCATGTACATCTTCCCATCCTACGGGAAGGGGCGGCACAGTGAGTCCGGGCTGGCCGTACCCCATCACATCGCTGCATGTACATCTTCACATCCTACAGGAAGGGGCGGCACAGTGAGTCCGGGCTGGCCGTACCCCGTCACATCGCTGCATGTACATCTTCACATCCTACGGGAAGGGGCAGCACAGTGAGTCCGGGCTGGCCGTACCCCATCACATCGCTGCATGTACATCTTCACATCCTACAGGAAGGGGCGGCACAGTGAGTCCGGGCTGGCCGTACCCCGTCACATCGCTGCATGTACATCTTCACATCCTACGGGAAGGGGCAGCACAGTGAGTCCGGGCTGGCCGTACCCCATCACATCGCTGCATGTACATCTTCACATCCTACGGGAAGGGGCGGCACAGTGAGTCCGGGCTGGCCGTACCCCCGTCACATCGCTGCATGTACATCTTCACATCCTACGGGAAGGGGCGGCACAGTGAGTCCGGGCTGGCCGTACCCCCATCACATCGCTGCATGTACATCTTCACATCCTACGGGAAGGGGCGGCACAGTGAGTCCGGGCTGGCCGTACCCCCATCACATCGCTGCATGTACATCTTCACATCCTACGGGAAGGGACGGCACAGTGAGTCCGGGCTGGCCGTACCCCGTCACATCGCTGCATGTACATCTTCACATCCTACGGGAAGGGGCGGCACAGTGAGTCCGGGCTGGCCGTACCCCCATCACATCGCTGCATGTACATCTTCACATCCTACGGGAAGGGGAGGCACAGTGAGTCCGGGCTGGCCGTACCCCATCACATCGCTGCATGTACATCTTCACATCCTACGGGAAGGGGCGGCACAGTGAGTCCGGGCTGGCCGTACCCCCATCACATCGCTGCATGTACATCTTCACATCCTACGGGAAGGGGCAGCACAGTGAGTCCGGGCTGGCCGTACCCCCATCACATCGCTGCATGTACATCTTCACATCCTACAGGAAGGGGCGACACAGTGAGTCCGGGCTGGCCGTACCCCCGTCACATCGCTGCATGTACATCTTCACATCCTACGGGAAGGGGCGGCACAGTGAGTCCGGGCTGGCCGTACCCCCATCACATCGCTGCATGTACATCTTCACATCCTACGGGAAGGGGCGGCACAGTGAGTCCGGGCTGGCCGTACCCCATCACATCGCTGCATGTACATCTTCACATCCTACGGGAAGGGGCGGCACAGTGAGTCCGCGCTGGCCGTACCCCATCACATCGCTGCATGTACATCTTCACATCCTACGGGAAGGGGCAGCACAGTGAGTCCGGGCTGGCCGTACCCCATCACATCGCTGCATGTACATCTTCACATCCTACGGGAAGGGACGGCACAGTGAGTCCGGGCTGGCCGTACCCCATCACATCGCTGCATGTACATCTTCACATCCTACGGGAAGGGGCGGCACAGTGAGTCCGGGCTGGCCGTACCCCCATCACATCGCTGCATGTACATCTTCACATCCTACGGGAAGGGGCGGCACAGTGAGTCCGGGCTGGCCGTACCCCCATCACATCGCTGCATGTACATCTTCACATCCTACGGGAAGGGGCGGCACAGTGAGTCCGGGCTGGCCGTACCCCATCACATCGCTGCATGTACATCTTCACATCCTACGGGAAGGGGCGGCACAGTGAGTCCGGGCTGGCCGTACCCCCATCACATCGCTGCATGTACATCTTCACATCCTACGGGAAGGGGCGGCACAGTGAGTCCGGGCTGGCCGTACCCTGTCACATCGCTGCATGTACATCTTCACATCCTACGGGAAGGGGCGGCACAGTGAGTCCGGTCTGGCCGTACCCCGTCACATCGCTGCATGTACATCTTCACATCCTACGGGAAGGGGCGGCACAGTGAGTCCGGGCTGGCCGTACCCCCATCACATCGCTGCATGTACATCTTCACATCCTACGGGAAGGGGCGGCACAGTGAGTCCGGTCTGGCCGTACCCCGTCACATCGCTGCATGTACATCTTCACATCCTACGGGAAGGGGCGGCACAGTGAGTCCGGGCTGGCCGTACCCCCATCACATCGCTGCATGTACATCTTCACATCCTACGGGAAGGGGCGGCACAGTGAGTCCGGGCTGGCCGTACCCCCATCACATCGCTGTATGTACATCTTCACATCCTACGGGAAGGGGCGGCACAGTGAGTCCGGGCTGGCCGTACCCCATCACATCGCTGCATGTACATCTTCACATCCTACGGGAAGGGGCGGCACAGTGAGTCCGGGCTGGCCGTACCCCATCACATCGCTGCATGTACATCTTCACATCCTACGGGAAGGGGCAGCACAGTGAGTCCGGGCTGGCCGTACCCCATCACATCGCTGCATGTACATCTTCACATCCTACGGGAAGGGGCGGCACAGTGAGTCCGCGCTGGCCGTACCCCATCACATCGCTGCATGTACATCTTCACATCCTACGGGAAGGGGCGGCACAGTGAGTCCGGGCTGGCCGTACCCCATCACATCGCTGCATGTACATCTTCACATCCTACGGGAAGGGGCGGCACAGTGAGTCCGGGCTGGCCGTACCCCATCACATCGCTGCATGTACATCTTCACATCCTACGGGAAGGGGCGGCACAGTGAGTCCGCGCTGGCCGTACCCCATCACATCGCTGCATGTACATCTTCACATCCTACGGGAAGGGGCGGCACAGTGAGTCCGGGCTGGCCGTACCCCCATCACATCGCTGCATGTACATCTTCACATCCTACGGGAAGGGGCGGCACAGTGAGTCCGGGCTGGCCGTACCCCATCACATCGCTGCATGTACATCTTCACATCCTACGGGAAGGGGCAGCACAGTGAGTCCGGGCTGGCCGTACCCCATCACATCGCTGCATGTACATCTTCACATCCTACGGGAAGGGGCGGCACAGTGAGTCCGGGCTGGCCGTACCCCATCACATCGCTGCATGTACATCTTCACATCCTACGGGAAGGGGCGGCACAGTGAGTCCGGGCTGGCCGTACCCCATCACATCGCTGCATGTACATCTTCACATCCTACGGGAAGGGGCGGCACAGTGAGTCCGGGCTGGCCGTACCCCATCACATCGCTGCATGTACATCTTCACATCCTACGGGAAGGGGCGGCACAGTGAGTCCGGGCTGGCCGTACCCCGTCACATCGCTGCATGTACATCTTCACATCCTACGGGAAGGGGCGGCACAGTGAGTCCGGGCTGGCCGTACCCCCATCACATCGCTGCATGTACATCTTCACATCCTACGGGAAGGGGCGGCACAGTGAGTCCGCGCTGGCCGTACCCCCATCACATCGCTGCATGTACATCTTCACATCCTACAGGAAGGGGCGGCACAGTGAGTCCGGGCTGGCCGTACCCCATCACATCGCTGCATGTACATCTTCACATCCTACGGGAAGGGGCGGCACAGTGAGTCCGGGCTGGCCGTACCCCCGTCACATCGCTGCATGTACATCTTCACATCCTACGGGAAGGGGCGGCACAGTGAGTCCGGGCTGGCCGTACCCCCATCACATCGCTGCATGTACATCTTCACATCCTACGGGAAGGGGCGGCACAGTGAGTCCGGGCTGGCCGTACCCCCATCACATCGCTGCATGTACATCTTCACATCCTACGGGAAGGGGCGGCACAGTGAGTCCGGGCTGGCCGTACCCCCATCACATCGCTGCATGTACATCTTCACATCCTACGGGAAGGGGCGGCACAGTGAGTCCGGGCTGGCCGTACCCCCATCACATCGCTGCATGTACATCTTCACATCCTACGGGAAGGGGCGGCACAGTGAGTCCGGGCTGGCCGTACCCCCATCACATCGCTGCATGTACATCTTCACATCCTACGGGAAGGGGCGGCACAGTGAGTCCGCGCTGGCCGTACCCCCATCACATCGCTGCATGTACATCTTCACATCCTACGGGAAGGGGCGGCACAGTGAGTCCGGGCTGGCCGTACCCCCGTCACATCGCTGCATGTACATCTTCACATCCTACGGGAAGGGGCGGCACAGTGAGTCCGGGCTGGCCGTACCCCCATCACATCGCTGCATGTACATCTTCACATCCTACGGGAAGGGGCGGCACAGTGAGTCCGGGCTGGCCGTACACCATCACATCGCTGCATGTACATCTTCACATCCTACGGGAAGGGGCGGCACAGTGAGTCCGGGCTGGCCGTACCCCGTCACATCGCTGCATGTACATCTTCACATCCTACGGGAAGGGGCGGCACAGTGAGTCCGGGCTGGCCGTACACCATCACATCGCTGCATGTACATCTTCACATCCTACGGGAAGGGGCGGCACAGTGAGTCCGGGCTGGCCGTACCCCGTCACATCGCTGCATGTACATCTTCACATCCTACGGGAAGGGGTGGCACAGTGAGTCCGGGCTGGCCGTACCCCCATCACATCGCTGCATGTACATCTTCACATCCTACGGGAAGGGGCGGCACAGTGAGTCCGGGCTGGCCGTACCCCCATCACATCGCTGCATGTACATCTTCACATCCTACGGGAAGGGGCGGCACAGTGAGTCCGGGCTGGCCGTACCCCGTCACATCGCTGCATGTACATCTTCACATCCTACGGGAAGGGGCGGCACAGTGAGTCCGGGCTGGCCGTACCCCCATCACATCGCTGCATGTACATCTTCACATCCTACGGGAAGGGGGGGCACAGTGAGTCCGGGCTGGCCGTACCCCATCACATCGCTGCATGTACATCTTCACATCCTACGGGAAGGGGAGGCACAGTGAGTCCGGGCTGGCCGTACCCCCATCACATCGCTGCATGTACATCTTCACATCCTACGGGAAGGGGCGGCACAGTGAGTCCGGGCTGGCCGTACCCCCATCACATCGCTGCATGTACATCTTCACATCCTACGGGAAGGGGCGGCACAGTGAGTCCGGGCTGGCCGTACCCCGTCACATCGCTGCATGTACATCTTCACATCCTACGGGAAGGGGCGGCACAGTGAGTCCGGGCTGGCCGTACCCCCATCACATCGCTGCATGTACATCTTCACATCCTACGGGAAGGGGCGGCACAGTGAGTCCGGGCTGGCCGTACCCCCATCACATCGCTGCATGTACATCTTCACATCCTACGGGAAGGGGCGGCACAGTGAGTCCGGGCTGGCCGTACCCCATCACATCGCTGCATGTACATCTTCACATCCTACGGGAAGGGGCGGCACAGTGAGTCCGGGCTGGCCGTACCCCCATCACATCGCTGCATGTACATCTTCACATCCTACGGGAAGGGGCGGCACAGTGAGTCCGGGCTGGCCGTACCCCATCACATCGCTGCATGTACATCTTCACATCCTACGGGAAGGGGCGGCACAGTGAGTCCGGGCTGGCCGTACCCCGTCACATCGCTGCATGTACATCTTCACATCCTACGGGAAGGGGCGGCACAGTGAGTCCGGGCTGGCCGTACCCCCATCACATCTCTGCATGTACATCTTCACATCCTACGGGAAGGGACGGCACAGTGAGTCCGGGCTGGCCGTACCCCATCACATCGCTGCATGTACATCTTCACATCCTACGGGAAGGGGGGGCACAGTGAGTCCGGGCTGGCCGTACCCCATCACATCGCTGCATGTACATCTTCACATCCTACGGGAAGGGGCGGCACAGTGAGTCCGGGCTGGCCGTACCCCCATCACATCTCTGCATGTACATCTTCACATCCTACGGGAAGGGGCGGCACAGTGAGTCCGCGCTGGCCGTACCCCCATCACATCGCTGCATGTACATCTTCACATCCTACGGGAAGGGACGGCACAGTGAGTCCGGGCTGGCCGTACCCCATCACATCGCTGCATGTACATCTTCACATCCTACGGGAAGGGGCGGCACAGTGAGTCCGCGCTGGCCGTACCCCCGTCACATCGCTGCATGTACATCTTCACATCCTACGGGAAGGGGCGGCACAGTGAGTCCGGGCTGGCCGTACCCCCATCACATCGCTGCATGTACATCTTCACATCCTACGGGAAGGGGCGGCACAGTGAGTCCGGGCTGGCCGTACCCCCATCACATCGCTGCATGTACATCTTCACATCCTACGGGAAGGGGCAGCACAGTGAGTCCGGGCTGGCCGTACCCCGTCACATCGCTGCATGTACATCTTCACATCCTACGGGAAGGGGCGGCACAGTGAGTCCGGGCTGGCCGTACCCCATCACATCGCTGCATGTACATCTTCACATCCTACGGGAAGGGGCGGCACAGTGAGTCCGGGCTGCCCGTACCCCCATCACATCGCTGCATGTACATCTTCACATCCTACAGGAAGGGGCGGCACAGTGAGTCCGCGCTGGCCGTACCCCCGTCACATCGCTGCATGTACATCTTCACATCCTACGGGAAGGGGCGGCACAGTGAGTCCGGGCTGGCCGTACCCCCATCACATCGCTGCATGTACATCTTCACATCCTACGGGAAGGGGTGGCACAGTGAGTCCGGGCTGGCCGTACCCCATCACATCGCTGCATGTACATCTTCACATCCTACGGGAAGGGGCGGCACAGTGAGTCCGCGCTGGCCGTACCCCCGTCACATCGCTGCATGTACATCTTCACATCCTACGGGAAGGGGCGGCACAGTGAGTCCGGGCTGGCCGTACCCCCATCACATCGCTGCATGTACATCTTCACATCCTACGGGAAGGGGAGGCACAGTGAGTCCGGGCTGGCCGTACCCCATCACATCGCTGCATATACATCTTCACATCCTACGGGAAGGGGCGGCACAGTGAGTCCGGGCTGGCCGTACCCCCGTCACATCGCTGCATGTACATCTTCACATCCTACGGGAAGGGGCGGCACAGTGAGTCCGGGCTGGCCGTACCCCATCACATCGCTGCATGTACATCTTCACATCCTACGGGAAGGGGCGGCACAGTGAGTCCGGGCTGCCCGTACCCCCATCACATCGCTGCATGTACATCTTCACATCCTACGGGAAGGGGCGGCACAGTGAGTCCGGGCTGGCCGTACCCCCATCACATCGCTGCATGTACATCTTCACATCCTACGGGAAGGGGCGGCACAGTGAGTCCGCGCTGGCCGTACCCCCGTCACATCGCTGCATGTACATCTTCACATCCTACGGGAAGGGGCGGCACAGTGAGTCCGGGCTGCCCGTACCCCCATCACATCGCTGCATGTACATCTTCACATCCTACGGGAAGGGGCGGCACAGTGAGTCCGGGCTGGCCGTACCCCATCACATCGCTGCATGTACATCTTCACATCCTACGGGAAGGGGCAGCACAGTGAGTCCGGGCTGGCCGTACCCCCATCACATCGCTGCATGTACATCTTCACATCCTACGGGAAGGGGCGGCACAGTGAGTCCGGGCTGGCCGTACCCCCATCACATCGCTGCATGTACATCTTCACATCCTACGGGAAGGGACGGCACAGTGAGTCCGGGCTGGCCGTACCCCCATCACATCGCTGCATGTACATCTTCACATCCTACGGGAAGGGGCGGCACAGTGAGTCCGGGCTGGCCGTACCCCATCACATCGCTGCATGTACATCTTCACATCCTACGGGAAGGGGCGGCACAGTGAGTCCGGGCTGGCCGTACCCCCATCACATCGCTGCATGTACATCTTCACATCCTACGGGAAGGGGCGGCACAGTGAGTCCGGGCTGGCTGTACCCCCATCACATCGCTGCATGTACATCTTCACATCCTACGGGAAGGGGCAGCACAGTGAGTCCGGGCTGGCCGTACCCCATCACATCGCTGCATGTACATCTTCACATCCTACGGGAAGGGGCGGCACAGTGAGTCCGGGCTGGCCGTACCCCGTCACATCGCTGCATGTACATCTTCACATCCTACGGGAAGGGGCGGCACAGTGAGTCCGGGCTGGCCGTACCCCCATCACATCGCTGCATGTACATCTTCACATCCTACGGGAAGGGGCGGCACAGTGAGTCCGGGCTGGCCGTACCCCCGTCACATCGCTGCATGTACATCTTCACATCCTACGGGAAGGGGCGGCACAGTGAGTCCGGGCTGGCCGTACCCCCATCACATCGCTGCATGTACATCTTCACATCCTACGGGAAGGGGCGGCACAGTGAGTCCGGGCTGGCCGTACCCCCATCACATCGCTGCATGTACATCTTCACATCCTACGGGAAGGGGCGGCACAGTGAGTCCGGGCTGGCCGTACCCCGTCACATCGCTGCATGTACATCTTCACATCCTACGGGAAGGGGCGGCACAGTGAGTCCGGGCTGGCCGTACCCCATCACATCGCTGCATGTACATCTTCACATCCTACGGGAAGGGGCGGCACAGTGAGTCCGGGCTGGCCGTACCCCATCACATCGCTGCATGTACATCTTCACATCCTACGGGAAGGGGCGGCACAGTGAGTCCGGGCTGGCCGTACCCCATCACATCGCTGCATGTACATCTTCACATCCTACGGGAAGGGGCGGCACAGTGAGTCCGGGCTGGCCGTACCCCCATCACATCGCTGCATGTACATCTTCACATCCTACGGGAAGGGGCGGCACAGTGAGTCCGGGCTGGCCGTACCCCATCACATCGCTGCATGTACATCTTCACATCCTACGGGAAGGGACGGCACAGTGAGTCCGGGCTGGCCGTACCCCCATCACATCGCTGCATGTACATCTTCACATCCTACGGGAAGGGGCGGCACAGTGAGTCCGTGCTGGCCGTACCCCATCACATCGCTGCATGTACATCTTCACATCCTACGGGAAGGGGCGGCACAGTGAGTCCGGGCTGGCCGTACCCCATCACATCGCTGCATGTACATCTTCACATCCTACGGGAAGGGGCGGCACAGTGAGTCCGGGCTGGCCGTACCCCCATCACATCGCTGCATGTACATCTTCACATCCTACGGGAAGGGACGGCACAGTGAGTCCGGGCTGGCCGTACCCCCGTCACATTGCTGCATGTACATCTTCACATCCTACGGGAAGGGGCGGCACAGTGAGTCCGGGCTGTCCGTACCCCCGTCACATCGCTGCATGTACATCTTCACATCCTACGGGAAGGGGCGGCACAGTGAGTCCGGGCTGGCCGTACCCCGTCACATCGCTGCATGTACATCTTCACATCCTACGGGAAGGGGCGGCACAGTGAGTCCGGGCTGGCCGTACCCCATCACATCGCTGCATGTACATCTTCACATCCTACGGGAAGGGGCGGCACAGTGAGTCCGGGCTGGCCGTACCCCATCACATCGCTGCATGTACATCTTCACATCCTACGGGAAGGGGCGGCACAGTGAGTCCGGGCTGGCCGTACCCCATCACATCGCTGCATGTACATCTTCACATCCTACGGGAAGGGGCGGCACAGTGAGTCCGGGCTGGCCGTACCCCATCACATCGCTGCATGTACATCTTCACATCCTACGGGAAGGGGCGGCACAGTGAGTCCGGGCTGGCCGTACCCCGTCACATCGCTGCATGTACATCTTCACATCCTACGGGAAGGGGCGGCACAGTGAGTCCGGGCTGGCCGTACCCCCGTCACATCGCTGCATGTACATCTTCACATCCTACGGGAAGGGGCGGCACAGTGAGTCCGGGCTGGCCGTACCCCGTCACATCGCTGCATGTACATCTTCACATCCTACGGGAAGGGGCGGCACAGTGAGTCCGGGCTGGCCGTACCCCCATCACATCGCTGCATGTACATCTTCACATCCTACGGGAAGGGGCGGCACAGTGAGTCCGGGCTGGCCGTACCCCCATCACATCGCTGCATGTACATCTTCACATCCTACGGGAAGGGGCGGCACAGTGAGTCCGGGCTGGCCGTACCCCGTCACATCGCTGCATGTACATCTTCACATCCTACGGGAAGGGGCGGCACAGTGAGTCCGGGCTGGCCGTACCCCATCACATCGCTGCATGTACATCTTCACATCCTACGGGAAGGGGCGGCACAGTGAGTCCGGGCTGGCCGTACCCCATCACATCGCTGCATGTACATCTTCACATCCTACGGGAAGGGGCGGCACAGTGAGTCCGGGTTGGCCGTACCCCCATCACATCGCTGCATGTACATCTTCACATCCTACGGGAAGGGGCGGCACAGTGAGTCCGGGCTGGCCGTACCCCCATCACATCGCTGCATGTACATCTTCACATCCTACGGGAAGGGGCAGCACAGTGAGTCCGGGCTGGCCGTACCCCGTCACATCGCTGCATGTACATCTTCACATCCTACGGGAAGGGGCGGCACAGTGAGTCCGGGCTGGCCGTACCCCCATCACATCGCTGCATGTACATCTTCACATCCTACGGGAAGGGGCGGCACAGTGAGTCCGCGCTGGCTGTACCCCCATCACATCGCTGCATGTACATCTTCACATCCTACGGGAAGGGGCGGCACAGTGAGTCCGGGCTGGCCGTACCCCATCACATCGCTGCATGTACATCTTCACATCCTACAAGAAGGGGCGGCACAGTGAGTCCGGGCTGGCCGTACCCCATCACATCGCTGCATGTACATCTTCACATCCTGCGGGAAGGGGCGGCACAGTGAGTCCGCGCTGGCCGTACCCCCATCACATCGCTGCATGTACATCTTCACATCCTACGGGAAGGGGCGGCACAGTGAGTCCGGGCTGGCCGTACCCCATCACATCGCTGCATGTACATCTTCACATCCTACGGGAAGGGACGGCACAGTGAGTCCGGGCTGGCCGTACCCCCATCACATCGCTGCATGTACATCTTCACATCCTACGGGAAGGGGCGGCACAGTGAGTCCGGGCTGGCCGTACCCCATCACATCGCTGCATGTACATCTTCACATCCTACGGGAAGGGGCGGCACAGTGAGTCCGGGCTGGCCGTACCCCCATCACATCGCTGCATGTACATCTTCACATCCTACGGGAAGGGGCAGCACAGTGAGTCCGGGCTGGCCGTACCCCCATCACATCGCTGCATGTACATCTTCACATCCTACGGGAAGGGGCGGCACAGTGAGTCCGGGCTGGCCGTACCCCATCACATCGCTGCATGTACATCTTCACATCCTACGGGAAGGGGCGGCACAGTGAGTCCGGGCTGGCCGTACCCCATCACATCGCTGCATGTACATCTTCACATCCTACGGGAAGGGGCGGCACAGTGAGTCCGGGCTGGCCGTACCCCCATCACATCGCTGCATGTACATCTTCACATCCTACGGGAAGGGGTAGCACAGTGAGTCCGGGCTGGCCGTACCCCATCACATCGCTGCATGTACATCTTCACATCCTACGGGAGGGGCGGCACAGTGAGTCCGGGCTGGCCGTACCCCATCACATCGCTGCATGTACATCTTCACATCCTACGGGAAGGGGCGGCACAGTGAGTCCGGGCTGGCCGTACCCCCATCACATCGCTGCATGTACATCTTCACATCCTACGGGAAGAGGCGGCACAGTGAGTCCGGGCTGGCCGTACCCCATCACATCGCTGCATGTACATCTTCACATCCTACGGGAAGGGGCGGCACAGTGAGTCCGGGCTGGCCGTACCCCCATCACATCGCTGCATGTACATCTTCACATCCTACGGGAGGGGCGGCACAGTGAGTCCGGGCTGGCCGTACCCCCATCACATCGCTGCATGTACATCTTCACATCCTACGGGAAGAGGCGGCACAGTGAGTCCGGGCTGGCCGTACCCCATCACATCGCTGCATGTACATCTTCACATCCTACGGGAAGGGGCGGCACAGTGAGTCCGGGCTGGCCGTACCCGTCACATCGCTGCATGTACATCTTCACATCCTACGGGAAGGGGCGGCACAGTGAGTCCGGGCTGGCCATACCCCATCACATCGCTGCATGTACATCTTCACATCCTACGGGAAGGGGCGGCACAGTGAGTCCGGGCTGGCCGTACCCCGTCACATCGCTGCATGTACATCTTCACATCCTACGGGAAGGGGCAGCACAGTGAGTCCGGGCTGGCCGTACCCCATCACATCGCTGCATGTACATCTTCACATCCTACGGGAAGGGGCGGCACAGTGAGTCCGGGCTGCCCGTACCCCCATCACATCGCTGCATGTACATCTTCACATCCTACGGGAAGGGGCAGCACAGTGAGTCCGGGCTGGCCGTACCCCCATCACATCGCTGCATGTACATCTTCACATCCTACGGGAAGGGGCGGCACAGTGAGTCCGGGCTGGCCGTACCCCCATCACATCGCTGCATGTACATCTTCACATCCTACGGGAAGGGGCGGCACAGTGAGTCCGGGCTGGCCGTACCCCATCACATCGCTGCATGTACATCTTCACATCCTACGGGAAGGGGCAGCACAGTGAGTCCGGGCTGGCCGTACCCCCATCACATCGCTGCATGTACATCTTCACATCCTACGGGAAGGGGCGGCACAGTGAGTCCGGGCTGGCCGTACCCCATCACATCGCTGCATGTACATCTTCACATCCTACGGGAAGGGGCGGCACAGTGAGTCCGGGCTGGCCGTACCCCCATCACATCGCTGCATGTACATCTTCACATCCTACGGGAAGGGGCGGCACAGTGAGTCCGGGCTGGCCGTACCCCCATCACATCGCTGCATGTACATCTTCACATCCTACGGGAAGGGGCGGCACAGTGAGACCGGGCTGGCCGTACCCCCCTCACATCGCTGCATGTACATCTTCACATCCTACGGGAAGGGGCGGCACAGTGAGTCCGGGCTGGCCGTACCCCCATCACATCGCTGCATGTACATCTTCACATCCTACGGGAAGGGGCAGCACAGTGAGTCCGGGCTGGCCGTACCCCATCACATCGCTGCATGTACATCTTCACATCCTACGGGAAGGGGCGGCACAGTGAGTCCGGGCTGGCCGTACCCCCATCACATCGCTGCATGTACATCTTCACATCCTACGGGAAGGGGCAGCACAGTGAGTCCGGGCTGGCCGTACCCCCATCACATCGCTGCATGTACATCTTCACATCCTACGGGAAGGGGCGGCACAGTGAGTCCGGGCTGGCCGTACCCCCATCACATCGCTGCATGTACATCTTCACATCCTACGGGAAGGGGCGGCACAGTGAGTCCGGGCTGGCCGTACCCCCATCACATCGCTGCATGTACATCTTCACATCCTACGGGAAGGGGCGGCACAGTGAGTCCGGGCTGGCCGTACCCCATCACATCGCTGCATGTACATCTTCACATCCTACGGGAAGGGGCAGGCACAGTGAGTCCGGGCTGGCCGTACCCCATCACATCGCTGCATGTACATCTTCACATCCTACGGGAAGGGGCGGCACAGTGAGTCCGGGCTGGCCGTACCCCCATCACATCGCTGCATGTACATCTTCACATCCTACGGGAAGGGGCGGCACAGTGAGTCCGGGCTGGCCGTACCCCCATCACATCGCTGCATGTACATCTTCACATCCTACGGGAAGGGGCGGCACAGTGAGTCCGGGCTGGCCGTACCCCCATCACATCGCTGCATGTACATCTTCACATCCTACGGGAAGGGGCGGCACAGTGAGTCCGGGCTGGCCGTACCCCATCACATCGCTGCATGTACATCTTCACATCCTACGGAAGGGGCGGCACAGTGAGTCCGGGCTGGCCGTACCCCCATCACATCGCTGCATGTACATCTTCACATCCTACGGGAAGGGGCGGCACAGTGAGTCCGGGCTGGCCGTACCCCGTCACATCGCTGCATGTACATCTTCACATCCTACGGAAGGGGCGGCACAGTGAGTCCGCGCTGGCCGTACCCCATCACATCGCTGCATGTACATCTTCACATCCTACGGGAAGGGCGGCACAGTGAGTCCGGGCTGGCCGTACCCCATCACATCGCTGCATGTACATCTTCACATCCTACGGGAAGGGGCGGCACAGTGAGTCCGGGCTGGCCGTACCCCATCACATCGCTGCATGTACATCTTCACATCCTACGGGAAGGGGCGGCACAGTGAGTCCGGGCTGGCCGTACCCCATCACATCGCTGCATGTACATCTTCACATCCTACGGGAAGGGGCGGCACAGTGAGTCCGCGCTGGCCGTACCCCATCACATCGCTGCATGTACATCTTCACATCCTACGGGAAGGGGCGGCACAGTGAGTCCGGGCTGGCCGTACCCCATCACATCGCTGCATGTACATCTTCACATCCTACGGGAAGGGGCGGCACAGTGAGTCCGGCGCTGGCCGTACCCCATCACATCGCTGCATGTACATCTTCACATCCTACGGGAAGGGGCGGCACAGTGAGTCCGGGCTGGCCGTACCCCCATCACATCGCTGCATGTACATCTTCACATCCTACGGGAAGGGGCGGCACAGTGAGTCCGGGCTGGCCGTACCCCCATCACATCGCTGCATGTACATCTTCACATCCTACGGGAAGGGGCGGCACAGTGAGTCCGGGCTGGCCGTACCCCCATCACATCGCTGCATGTACATCTTCACATCCTACGGGAAGGGGCGGCACAGTGAGTCCGGGCTGGCCGTACCCCATCACATCGCTGCATGTACATCTTCACATCCTACGGGAAGGGGCGGCACAGTGAGTCCGGGCTGGCCGTACCCCATCACATCGCTGCATGTACATCTTCACATCCTACGGGAAGGGGCGGCACAGTGAGCCCGGGCTGGCCGTACCCCCGTCACATCGCTGCATGTACATCTTCACATCCTACAGGAAGGGGCGGCACAGTGAGTCCGGGCTGGCCGTACCCCGTCACATCGCTGCATGTACATCTTCACATCCTACGGGAAGGGGCGGCACAGTGAGTCCGGGCTGGCCGTACCCCCATCACATCGCTGCATGTACATCTTCACATCCTACAGGAAGGGGCGGCACAGTGAGTCCGGGCTGGCCGTACCCCGTCACATCGCTGCATGTACATCTTCACATCCTACGGGAAGGGGCGGCACAGTGAGTCCGGGCTGGCCGTACCCCCATCACATCGCTGCATGTACATCTTCACATCCTACGGGAAGGGGCAGCACAGTGAGTCCGGGCTGGCCGTACCCCCATCACATCGCTGCATGTACATCTTCACATCCTACGGGAAGGGGCGGCACAGTGAGTCCGGGCTGGCCGTACCCCCATCACATCGCTGCATGTACATCTTCACATCCTACGGGAAGGGGCAGCACAGTGAGTCCGGGCTGGCCGTACCCCATCACATCGCTGCATGTACATCTTCACATCCTATGGGAAGGGGCGGCACAGTGAGTCCGGGCTGGCCGTACCCCATCACATCGCTGCATGTACATCTTCACATCCTACGGGAAGGGGCGGCACAGTGAGTCCGGGCTGGCTGTACCCCCATCACATCGCTGCATGTACATCTTCACATCCTACGGGAAGGGGCGGCACAGTGAGCCCGGGCTGGCCGTACCCCCATCACATCGCTGCATGTACATCTTCACATCCTACGGGAAGGGGCGGCACAGTGAGTCCGGGCTGGCCGTTCCCCATCACATCGCTGCATGTACATCTTCACATCCTACGGGAAGGGGCGGCACAGTGAGTCCGGGCTGGCCGTACCCCCATCACATCGCTGCATGTACATCTTCACATCCTACGGGAAGGGGCGGCACAGTGAGTCCGGGCTGGCCGTACCCCGTCACATCGCTGCATGTACATCTTCACATCCTAAGGGAAGGGGCGGCACAGTGAGTCCGGGCTGGCCGTACCCCATCACATCGCTGCATGTACATCTTCACATCCTACGGGAAGGGGCGGCACAGTGAGTCCGGGCTGGCCGTACCCCATCACATCGCTGCATGTACATCTTCACATCCTACGGGAAGGGGCGGCACAGTGAGTCCGGGCTGGCCGTACCCCCATCACATCGCTGCATGTACATCTTCACATCCTACGGGAAGGGGCGGCACAGTGAGTCCGGGCTGGCCGTACCCCATCACATCGCTGCATGTACATCTTCACATCCTACGGGAAGGGGCGGCACAGTGAGTCCGGGCTGGCCGTACCCCATCACATCGCTGCATGTACATCTTCACATCCTACGGGAAGGGGCGGCACAGTGAGTCCGGGCTGGCCGTACCCCCATCACATCGCTGCATGTACATCTTCACATCCTATGGGAAGGGGCGGCACAGTGAGTCCGGGCTGGCCGTACCCCATCACATCGCTGCATGTACATCTTCACATCCTACGGGAAGGGGCGGCACAGTGAGTCAGCGCTGGCCGTACCCCATCACATCGCTGCATGTACATCTTCACATCCTACGGGAAGGGGCGGCACAGTGAGTCCGGGCTGGCCGTACCCCATCACATCGCTGCATGTACATCTTCACATCCTACGGGAAGGGGCGGCACAGTGAGTCCGGGCTGGCCGTACCCCATCACACCGCTGCATGTACATCTTCACATCCTACGGGAAGGGGCGCACAGTGAGTCCGGGCTGGCCGTACCCCATCACATCGCTGCATGTACATCTTCACATCCTACGGGAAGGGGTGGCACAGTGAGTCCGGGCTGGCCGTACCCCATCACATCGCTGCATGTACATCTTCACATCCTATGGGAAGGGGCGGCACAGTGAGTCCGGGCTGGCCGTACCCCATCACATCGCTGCATGTACATCTTCACATCCTACGGGAAGGGGCGGCACAGTGAGTCCGGGCTGGCCGTACCCCATCACATCGCTGCATGTACATCTTCACATCCTACGGGAAGGGGCGGCACAGTGAGTCCGGGCTGGCCGTACCCCATCACATCGATGCATGTACATCTTCACATCCTACGGGAAGGGGCGGCACAGTGAGTCCGGGCTGGCCGTACCCCATCACATCGCTGCATGTACATCTTCACATCCTATGGGAAGGGGCGGCACAGTGAGTCCGGGCTGGCCGTACCCCCATCACATCGCTGCATGTACATCTTCACATCCTACGGGAAGGGGCGGCACAGTGAGTCCGGGCTGGCCGTACCCCATCACATCGCTGCATGTACATCTTCACATCCTACGGGAAGGGGCAGCACAGTGAGTCCGGGCTGGCCGTACCCCATCACATCGCTGCATGTACATCTTCACATCCTACGGGAAGGGGCGGCACAGTGAGTCCGGGCTGGCCGTACCCCGTCACATCGCTGCATGTACATCTTCACATCCTACGGGAAGGGGCAGCACAGTGAGTCCGGGCTGGCCGTACCCCATCACATCGCTGCATGTACATCTTCACATCCTACGGGAAGGGGCGGCACAGTGAGTCCGGGCTGGCCGTACCCCATCACATCGCTGCATGTACATCTTCACATCCTATGGGAAGGGGCGGCACAGTGAGTCCGGGCTGGCCGTACCCCCATCACATCGCTGCATGTACATCTTCACATCCTACGGGAAGGGGCGGCACAGTGAGTGCGGGCTGGCCGTACCCCATCACATCGCTGCATGTACATCTTCACATCCTACGGGAAGGGGCGGCACAGTGAGTCCGGGCTGGCCGTACCCCCATCACATCGCTGCATGTACATCTTCACATCCTACAGGAAGGGGCGGCACAGTGAGTCCGCGCTGGCCGTACCCCATCACATCGCTGCATGTACATCTTCACATCCTACGGGAAGGGGCGGCACAGTGAGTCCGGGCTGGCCGTACCCCATCACATCGCTGCATGTACATCTTCACATCCTACGGGAAGGGGCGGCACAGTGAGTCCGGGCTGGCCGTACCCCATCACATCGCTGCATGTACATCTTCACATCCTACGGGAAGGGGCAGCACAGTGAGTCCGGGCTGGCCGTACCCCATCACATAGCTGCATGTACATCTTCACATCCTACAGGAAGGGGTGGCACAGTGAGTCCGGGCTGGCCGTACCCCATCACATCGCTGCATGTACATCTTCACATCCTACGGGAAGGGGCGGCACAGTGAGTCCGGGCTGGCCGTACCCCATCACATCGCTGCATGTACATCTTCACATCCTACGGGAAGGGGCGGCACAGTGAGTCCGGGCTGGCCGTACCCCATCACATCGCTGCATGTACATCTTCACATCCTACGGGAAGGGGCGGCACAGTGAGTCCGCGCTGGCCGTACCCCATCACATCGCTGCATGTACATCTTCACATCCTACGGGAAGGGGCGGCACAGTGAGTCCGGGCTGGCCATACCCCATCACATCGCTGCATGTACATCTTCACATCCTACGGGAAGGGGCGGCACAGTGAGTCCGGGCTGGCCGTACCCCCATCACATCGCTGCATGTACATCTTCACATCCTACAGGAAGGGGCGGCACAGTGAGTCCGGGCTGGCCGTACCCCCATCACATCGCTGCATGTACATCTTCACATCCTACGGGAAGGGACGGCACAGTGAGTCCGGGCTGGCCGTACCCCCGTCACATCGCTGCATGTACATCTTCACATCCTACGGGAAGGGGCGGCACAGTGAGTCCGGGCTGGCCGTACCCCATCACATCGCTGCATGTACATCTTCACATCCTACGGGAAGGGGCGGCACAGTGAGTCCGGGCTGGCCGTACCCCATCCCATCGCTGCATGTACATCTTCACATCCTACGGGAAGGGGCGGCACAGTGAGTCCGGGCTGGCCGTACCCCATCACATCGCTGCATGTACATCTTCACATCCTACGGGAAGGGGCAGCACAGTGAGTCCGGGCTGGCCGTACCCCATCACATCGCTGCATGTACATCTTCACATCCTACGGGAAGGGGCGGCACAGTGAGTCCGCGCTGGCCGTACCCCCATCACATCGCTGCATGTACATCTTCACATCCTACGGGAAGGGGCGGCACAGTGAGTCCGGGCTGGCCGTACCCCATCACATCGCTGCATGTACATCTTCACATCCTACGGGAAGGGGCGGCACAGTGAGTCCGGGCTGGCTGTACCCCCATCACATCGCTGCATGTACATCTTCACATCCTACGGGAAGGGGCGGCACAGTGAGTCCGGGCTGGCCGTACCCCATCACATCGCTGCATGTACATCTTCACATCCTACAGGAAGGGGCGGCACAGTGAGTCCGGGCTGGCCGTACCCCATCACATCGCTGCATGTACATCTTCACATCCTACGGG